>NW_015373920.1:107410-128661 GCF_001272555.1 Dufourea novaeangliae | reverse complement strand
GCTGGAAACATTTTAATCATGCGGATTTAAGCACGGAAACGTTCCCCTTACCCCTAGTCGTTCGACGAGTGCTTTTTACGGATTCATGGAAACGGAATCCGTTCGCCGATATTTAATTTCATAATTGGTAAATATTGCATTTACCCGGGGCGCGAACCGAGAGATGTTGCCGGGCGCGGGCGGACTGATGAAGTTTCTCAATTAAAATGAAGAGACGGCCCGCCACGGGAAACCAGTTTCCCCGTTTTAATTGAACAGAGGGCCCTGTCGGCGAATTGTATCGAAAAATATTTGCCGAGTTAATGCGGCGGTGGATCTAATTATTTTTTAATGGGAGAGCTCGGAACGCGCGCAACCGAAATTTTCCGTTTCTACTGAACGATTTCGTCTTCGAGGAGGAATATATACGAGAAATCTTTACCCCGTACAGATTCCGCGAGGACCTTAAGTTTTCTGGTTTTTCTAACGGTCCTCCGTGCCCGCCTGGTTTGAGTGACGTTCGGGTAATTTGTCAGAGACGGGATTCAGGTTGAAAGGGCGGACTGGGAATATTTTTCCTTTCCGTATAAAACAGTCTTCGTCCACCTGGCTGAGTTCGCTCACGGAAGTTTTTAATCTGAGAGACCAAACGGCTGGTTGACTGGCGGCCATTAGCTGAATTTGAATTTCCTGGAAAAACGATTATTCTTTATTAATACGGATGAATGTCCCCTTTTAGATCCTTAAATAGTCGGGTAGAAATCGTTCGACTAATTTCTGATAGATGGTCGTAGAGTTTCCTCTTGATGATCTTCGAGCTTAATTATACCAGTGTGGGATCAGGATCTATTGACCTATTAGGACCAGTCAAAAGTACAATGAAGAATAGGAGGATAGTGAGAGGATTCAAAGATGACAAATTTGGACCCTGTTACTTGTCTTCCGTCACTAATACTTCCCAGTTCGAACAAATCAAAGATATCAATTTATTCCACTTTTCTACAACAGGAGCAACCATCTACGATTCTTACAATGCAACGTGGAAGATCCTCCTGAGCGTCAAAGAAGAATATTCAGTTCGCGTTATTTAGGAAGCTGACGACAACGTTTTACCAGAAGCTTAAAGCATCCTGAAATTAGCGATTAGCGAACAGAGGCGCAAGAGTAGCCCGACCGTGTCCCAGGCCCTCCACCAGCGCTAAGTAGACTCCGAGACTTTTTCCTACCCCGTAACTTTCTTTAAGCGAGCGCGAAACGAAGTTTCGAAGAAACTCGGGGCAAAAAGCTGGGTCTCCCGTCCGAAGAGATATCCGTAGGAGCGCGTCAGCTTGCCGCCTAAGACGATGGTGAGCCGATGTCTATGGGCAAAGAGCAAGGCGAACTACCCGGCGTCCTAAGTTCCCGGAGGTATGCATATTACTTGGGCGAAATTCGGTTAATCCTTTCAAGCGCCCCCGTCAGAGAACATCCGTCATTGCTGCGTAGAATGGCGACACAGCGTCACAGTGATCCAGAATCAAAGTTCAGCAGCTCAAATGGAGGAACAAGAGATATCTTTTATCTTCCTAAAACCCTTTGATTACCATGTTCCTAGATATGCAAGTACAATTAATATCGCAGTATAATTTAAAACAAGACCAACAGCCTGTGTTAACTAAACGCAAATATGCACGACGATTTATAACTTTCAAAAATGAAATAAAATGCTGAATCCGTTGCCTTTACCTACATACTTATCGTCCTTTCTTATGAATGTCTCTGTACAATTTTTATCGACCGCGGCTAATGGACGCATTAACTATGCAACATAAGCCAGGAGTCCGATTCCATTTTTCCACCCGATTCCGCAACGCGAAGCTATCGTAGATCCCGGGCCACCGGACATTTTATTTCCCCCTTATCGGAGTTGTTCGAATCCACGTGGCCCCTCCCCCTTTGTCACATCCCTCTGCCTTTCCCCCCTTTTCATTCATTTTCAAGCGGGAACGATCGTATCCCAGCCGGTCAACGCGGCGATAAATCTCTGATATATCGTCGAATGTTTCCATCGCACGCGACAATGTTTCCGCGAGACGGTGTCGCGGCCGAGAATCGAAAAAGGAGCAAGGAAGCCAAGACTTAGGGATCGAGGGGACAAGTGTTGTATCGCTAGTGGGACGGGGGATTCGAAGTCGACGGGACAGAACCGAAGGAAAATCGTCGAAACGATCCAGACCCGATCGATACACCCCCGGCGTCGAACAATTCGCGATAATTCCCGTCGCCGTTCGGAATTCAATTTGGATTTCCGGTGAGGGTGGAAGAAGAGCGGGACACGGTCGAGGAAACAAAATGAAAATCCGAAGGATCGACGGCGTTTCCACGAGACACGGCCTTGATTCCGTCGAATTTTCCGGGAATTTCCCGGTCGAGGTTTCAGCTAGGCCTTTCGAGAGCTTCCGATGGCTTTCTTTATCCATATCGCGGAACCTTTCTCTCCTTCTTCGAGGTCTGCGGTTTCCCGATTCGAGCCCATTGTGCTCTCGTTGTATCGCGAGTTTTCCCACCACGCACCCCATCGTACCGTCGATCCACCTCCTCCTACGGCTTCTCGAACACCCTTCAATTCGAGCTGATTGAATCGGCCGATCGACTACGCTCCACTCCACGCCCAACGAACCATATTCATCGCAATCCACGCCCTCCCAGTTTTGCGCCGGGGCCAACCGTTACCATACTTTTCGTTATTATCGTCGGGTGTGATCGCGACGCGGGAAATGCTGCTGAGTCGACGAACTAGAATGGAGGTTGGTGTCGTTGGGATCTAGGTGAGGATTAGATGAATATTCTTAATTTGGGTTAACTTCACACCTTCAATTAATGGCAGTACGCCTTCGTTACAGTGAACAGAATTATACATGTCGAGAAGAAACGTAGAAATGTAAGCATTATTCTTGTGTCTAATCCTGGAAATGCATACAGGACCTCTCAGATCGAATAGTACAAGTAAAATAAAGCGAAATACAAGAAGAAAGTTTTTTCATAGGATGCTTCGTTTTCGAGAGAAACCATTTGGAAATTTTATCGAGTGTGCGTTGTGACAATAAGTAGAAACGGAATGTGATGAACAGACGCATATTCTAATGCACGTATATCCAGCAGATTTTCAAACTCAATTTTCTCCTTATCTTTTTATGAGGAATTACGTCTGCGATATTAATTTTAATTAATGAATCATCCAGCCTCTCTGCAATGTACGTGTCATCCATATTTGGTTGACGTGACAGTCAGAGTGTTAAAATGATGTACAAGACGTGGACGTGAAATATTCCGGAGTTTAAGTTTGATATTAGGGCTGGTAACGCGCGTCGTTCCGTAGCAATCAACGAGCAGCCTGGACAACATTGTTATCCGGGGGTTGGGTCGCTTTGTCCACGGACACCTGGTTAAACGATTGTCCCCGGCGAAAAGTTGGGCCGCATTGTTGAAAGTTTCATCGGCTGGGTGGGGAGGGAAGGCGGCGCGTTACCTTTCCGAAAGTCTGTACATTTTCCCCGGAAACACGGAAGTTGGACGGGTGCCAGCCCGAAAGAAAATCTCCAGCCGCGAGGGGTTAATTGGCTTAATTTCCTTGAAGCTCGAGGAACGCGTCGGAGAAGTGAAACAACGTTTCCTGTCCGTTTCTTTCTGGAAAACGAAAATGTTGCTTCTTTCGCAACCCCCACTGAATCGTTTCATCCGCCATGGAAATCGTAAATCTCTGTGTGCGACTGTGCATCTATTCGGAATAACGAGTAAGAACGAAGAAAAGAGGAAATCGAAAAACTAAACGACACATTCATCCTGTATAAATCGTCTCCGTTCGCGTATAAAGTTCACGATAAGCCAAACGACTTACCCGTTTCAGAGGAAGCTTCGGGGGAACCACGGCTTAAAATTTTTATCGATCCTTAACGAGCCCTTTGTCCCAGAATCCAGGAACTGTCGTGAACTTCTTCCCTCGGTTTTAACTTCTTTTCAATTCAGAGTGTGGGTCTCTGTTCAGCTTATTTCGCGAATAATTGAAGAGCTAAGAACTCCACGATTACCGCGACACGAAACGGAGAATCGTGTCTTGTGCTCGTGGCTACAAGAAGCTTCTTTCGTGTGAAGTGAACATCAGGGGATGCAGTCGTATATCTTCCGAAATATTCTACTTTCACCAGGTTCGAGGTCTCGAAATCGTAGATATCAAGCTGGAGGGAGTTTGTCGTTTCACTTAACGTCGTGGTGAGTCAAAGGAAGATGGAATTCAGGAGGATGAGAGGGTTGAAGGGTCCGATTGTATCGCTGTGAAACGCTCGGAGTCAAAGAGAAACGGATGTAGAGAGAGATAGAGAGACAGACGTCCCGGAGGAACGGTATTCCACGATTTATTGGATATATCGGCATGCTGGATGCGGCTAATTGTTGTTGTTCGGAGACGGACCAGACGATTTTTCTCGAGGTACAGTACGGACGCGCGGCGTCCCTTCGGTTCTCTTTGTCCCTTGTATTTGCGGCTATTATGGTCGGGAGGTCCTGGGAGGCAAGCTTTGCGCTGGTCAATGGAGGGACTGTCCGACGCACGCCGATGGCTGGACACCGAAATATAAAAAATCAGGGAAACGTGCTCTCTCGCGACCGCAGGAGTCGTGCACCGGTGATTAAACAGTCTGGCCTGTTCGATAGCGGTAGGAAATAAAATGTGCTCGGGACAAGTTTGTTGACGTCGATGTGTTTCAGGTAGAGTCGAAGGTGGATGGCTTGTCGCTTATTCACTTGAAAAAGGGTGCATCATACTTCGGTTAATTTAATCCGATGAAACGTATCGAGGGATGATATGGAAGACCAGGATCCGAGGCGGGACGTGATGTAACATAACATCACGATGTAAACACGCATGGTTTTCATCGGGAATATCAATATTCGACAGTTCAATTAATCCCCGATATATCATCCTCGCGGATGGAAGCGGATGGAGGGTATTGTGCCCTCCCTTGGTCGACGGCGGTGCATTTCCGTCCTCAGCGAGTAACCATGAACGGCGCGGTGCCACAGTTACACGTTCTCGTATCCATAGGGGTTGGGAAGGGAAGGGGGCGGTCCCTCGCTCGATATTGTCTCCTCGTAAGTGCCACGGGAAAATGCGGCTGACACTTATGAGGCTACATTTCTCGTGGGTACTCCTTCTTCCCGCCTCTGGTTCCCTTGCACTTTTTTTCTCCCCCCACCCCTCGGACCTGTCCACAGGGGAGGCGTTCTTGCCTCTGCGAACGACGCGTGTCCGGAATGCAATGAGAATGCGAGAAACTGCCGATTGCGTCGACTGCTTTCCACGTCAATAACAGTGGAACACGCTTTCCTGCCCTCGGTCGACTACCTTGGACCATTATTTGTCCGACGAGAATTGCGAGACGCGGAGCGTTTTACATGTTGATTGTGTACAGGAAGGAATCCTTTCACCAGTTAAAATTATTGAACATTCTTGCATCTTTGATAACACTCTTACTCTCTCCGTTATCCAACCGCAAAACGTACGTCTTTCCGATTCTCTATCCTTTTCTCCGCGGAATCGTTAATTCCACGTGTTATCGTGTATACGGTCACGTGTCGTGAAAAGGGAAGCGCACCGCCGCCACGTGTCCTACGGAGGAAACATTTCCGTGGCGTGGAAATCGTCCTAGATCGCGATCAACTGGCTTGATTTACGAGCGAGCCTTCCACGATTTTGTCCGCAGAATGGGCGCGCGAGCAGCGAGAGCAGCGAGGACGGCGCCGGAAGCAGCGCGAGCACCTCTCGAGGAGCAGGAAGCGGATTCGGCCTCGGGGGCGGATGCACCGGTGGTTGGCGCAGCGTTTTCGGAGCGGTGTCGGGACGGGAACTGAGGCTCTACGAGTGCGCGCCTTGGAGCCCGGAGGCGTGGGCCTCACCTAGCATCACCTGCCCTCTGATCGCCACCAGGTGAGTGAATAATCTATTAAATCTTCTATTTGGATTGTCCGAGGAAGTGAACCATAGTACTAGAAAGTTATACTACTTGCCAGATAATTTCCAAGTGTTTCGATCTATTCTAAGTCTTATAATGGCTAAATTTCATTGGATTGTCTGACCAATCCAAGAGTTATACTACTGACGTACAACGTTCCCAAACGCCAATATCAATTTCCCAGTCGAATCAGCCGCTATAGTCCAATAAAAAATGTTCTTCGCAGCGCGAAAAAGCAGATTTTTACGCCGTGCAGCGTTCGGAAAAGTGCCCCCACAGCTTTTAGATTCTATCCTCGAAGCCAGCCCCCGTTCACCGCGTCGATAATTACAATCGATAGGTCGCGGAACGAATCGTCGCCGCGTTTTAACGGTCCGCGCACGTAACGGCCTCTCCCCTCTGTTCCCCGATACGAATACCCAGCCGTGCACGTATAATAGTCTTAATTAAAATAGTGGTCTAACGAACACCGCTAACCGCCGTAATCCAACGTGCCTCGTCGTTAATCCCACGGCCGCGCCGGCGAACACGAGCCAGGAGGTTCTAGGCACAGCTCGCGATATCAAGAGGACGCGACGTGACACACCTTCTCGCCTTCCTGCTGGGAGGCCTGTCCGCTTGCGAATATCACGAGGATGACCGACGTGTCCCATTCCGTGATACTTGCTTCCCACCTGCATACGGGATGGTGGAGGAAGATGATCTATCTTACGAAGCTCATGCGTATATACTTGGAACAGAGTCACCTGATGTGTTTGAGAATCGCGATGATTTATGGAGTGGAGACTCTTGATGGTCGTGATCCACGTGGTACAAGAGTTAAGGGGAACTTAAGTCGCGCGAGGGATGAAATTGTAATATTTGTCAGGTTAGGATTTTTAAGTTTGAGATGACAGGAACGAATTTTGCATGGATTGTCATGTACAATCTTAATACATGGCGTGAGTCTGGGAAGATTAATGACATCTGTTTGTTACATTTTGAATATTACGTGGAAATGTGCGTTGTATCGACTGACGATCTGGGGAGACCTTTAACGCGTTGACTGCCACAGTTCAACCAATCCGTTTCATGAGGCAACTTATTATCTACACTGTGTCGAAGATCTCAGTGTCACAATGCATTTCAGGGCACAACGACTAGAGCCAATTTAAACGGGCAACCAGAATCTTCTGTGTCCTAATAGGATAAGGGTGAACTTCTTCAGCGTTACGAGTGTCTTACCAAAAATTCTCAAGACCATGATGGTCCTGTCCACAAGAGAAGACGAGTCCATTTGTTCGATTCCATAAATGACCGCATTCTCTGGAATTGGATTCTCGCTAGGGGGTGGTGCTCACGATCCGTAAAGTTAATGCAGCTTGGGCCGGGTGGGAGCTTCTAGACAGCTCGGGAGTGTGGTTAATTCTACGGTGGCCTGGCTGAGCGAGAAACAAGGAGGGTAAGAGGAGGTGGATCTACTTCGGGACTGGGGATCGTTTTCGAAGTCCGATGTGAAAGGATTTCCGAAAGGGTCTCGAAGGCAGCTCGCGCCCCGACGATCTGCCGGGTGATTGCGGGTTTTCGGCTTCCAATTTGTGTTGCACGACAGTTTTCAAAGTCTGATACCGACGGAACGTCCGATCGTGTTAACCAGGGTTAAGAAAAAACAGCTTCGCGTTCGATAGAATATTCGCTGTTGCGTTAATACGTATCAAACAAATATGATTCGATCGGAGTTACAGTAACAAGATTATATATTGATTTGTAGCGTGTTACTTAACAACATTCAAATGCTAATGTCTAAGAAGTGGGACAGAATTGTGAATTCTATATTGGGAGCTTTACTACGCTAATAAATCTCTGCGACTAATTGTAAAAAATGAGTTTAAAAAACATTTCATATGTCATATCTAGTTGAAATTTTTTTCTATCTTCTAGCGTTTGGATGCTATTGCTTGGCAGAATTGCGTGGGACACCCTGTAGATTCATAAATATCGGCAGTCTAACGATCGGGAATAACTATCGTGATATATAATCAATTGGCTAGAAAAGAAGATGTTCGTTTATCGCGAGAGTAGAGGCTCTTCTAACTTTTACAATGTATGTACATCGTCTCTGTATACCCCACGTATTTTCCGCTCCATCCCTTCGATTTATCGAGTTCACGACCAACCCAATTTCCAGGATCAATTTCGCGCGAACGAACGGTTCGCGTATAAGGCATCGATATATCCCCAGTACTCGTGACTCGCTCCAGGTCGACGAACCGTTCAGACGTTTTAGTCGCGTTACAAATTAACGCGACACGCGGGCGCACGGCAACATCGGTGGGTCCCCCTTATCGTCGATGAATCGGAAGAAATTTAATAGGATCGCCGGTACCGACATGATGAATTCACGATAACCCTGGTGTCGCCCTGTGTAACAAATGCCCTCGCTAAAACGGCATTCATCACCGACGAAGCTTGCCGCGGTTCGTTGGCCCCAGCGAGTTAATCAGCGCAGCCCCGCGACCAAAAGAATTGCATTCGGAATGTTTTTGTATACCCCGTTCATTTGATCGCCCATGGAATACAAAAAACCAGAGAACGGTCGAGGCAACAACGCGAGCGCAATCAATGAACCACGCTAGAGAAAAGTGATATTCTTCGGCGGTCGGTTGATTAATATTCGCGATGACCGCGCGCGCACGGCGAACAATTTATTTTGGAGCCGCGTGTTAAAACAAGTAGACACGTAAATAACACCGGGGCCACGGATGAAAAATTAAACGCTCACGACCGGTGTTTGCCTGTGTATGGGCTGAAATCGTCGAGAATTGTATGGCGCTTGGGAGCGACTGCGAGCGGAGAGAGGAACGTGATTTTATCCCGCGATAGACAGCTCCGCCTATCACTTTTACGATTATCGTGATATTTCAAACTGAAATGATATTTATACATATATATCAATGTGTCGAAGTTCTCGAATCGCTCGTAATTTATCCAGTAATGATTTAGATGAGTAGGTTTGACGGGGTTGAATGAGGTAGAATGGTATTGATTCGGACGTCTGACGATTTTATAAATAGTGCAGTTTTTTTAATAACTTCCTTCAATGGACAAGTTGTTAAAATAGATTGATTTAGTATCGATATTTTCAACTTCAAAATAACAAGATACGACAGATGTATCAATTTCATAATTTTGAATTAACGATTTGAATTTCTGTGCCTGAAAGGGTTAACACGATAAGCGCCATTTGTATCCGAATCAATATAATAAATTCTTATCTAATGGGTCACCTGTATTAGTTTGGATTTTGTGTAAAAAGAAACAAAAGTACACAGTGGCCAAAAGTGACATACTTTTTTTTAGACGATGGCGCTTAACTTGTTAAATGTTCGCAGTGTAAATGGTTAAATCTCGACAAGTATATTTTATTCACTTTCGAGGAATTTGTTAAGAGACTGTCTAGTAGGATGTACTCAAATAAAATGAACGAAGTGGTGATTGGCGCGTTCGAGGAAAAAGGGATGACGCGTGTTGGTAGCTCGTTGGCAAGATCGTCGAGAACCGGCTTTGAATCTTGTTTACATCTCGTGCGTTACCCCCTTGTCGCTTAAATTGCCGTCGTCGCCAATGGGGTGATTAATCGAGCTGATCGTAATTAACGATTTAGCACGGTGCTCAGGGAAACTTCAGAATCACGTTCCACGCAAGCCCCTCGACAGTGATCGTTGCTAAAGTAATCACCGAAATTACCACCCCCACGAAGCTCCGGCAACTTGTTCGATTATTAATTACCGGGAGAAATATCGCGCGACCGCTTATATAACGATTTCCTTTATCGCCGGTCTCCGATTTGACAAATTTCCACGGTTATCCTTCAATCAGACAAACTTAGTGCCTGTCTTCTGCGTTTTCGGTCTGTAGAATAGTTCCGTGAGTGTCTTACGAATTTACAGTATTTTTCTGGGTCAGCAGACAGTCATATAAAACTTTCGTAAACGGTGAATTTTTGAAAATATTGGGATAGAAAATGTAAACCGAACCACACGAATTTTTCCTCGCGAATCCTAACATTTTCAATCCTTATGTATTGTAGTTAAAATGAAAACGAACCACTTTCCTAGGGAATGTAATCTTAACCACAATATCCATAAAGTGTCCAAAGTCGCGGAGCAACCCTCCATCGAGTTCGCGCAAGGTTTTACACTTTAAACGGTCGTCCAGGTGGCGGAACGATTAATCGAGGAGTTGATTGTAATTAACCGACCAGACCGAGGCTTATAAAAGTTAAGGACCATGACCTTCGAGCAAACCACCAAACAGGGAGGGAAGGGGCGAGCTTCCAGAGTTGCAGCGATCGTGAACTCCCTGCTTAGGGGCGAGGCCAGAATGGTTGGAAATGATCCAAGGCTCGAAACGAGGGGAACGATTCCTTGGTTAATTAATAGCGAGAAATTAATCGTCGGAGGACGGCTACCCTCGTCAAACAAGCCTCGAACGTTCGTGCCTGTACGCGATCCAGAAATAGGGGTGGTGGGAACGCAACGGGATGGGAGAAAATCACCTTAGTTAGCCCTCGAAACGCGCTTTTGTCTCTGACTCTGGTCTCGATGATGTTTAGCGAGGAGATTTATGATTCCAAAGGGTTTTCGGAGAATTTCGGAAATTGCTTATCGCGCGGAATCACCGCGGAATCGAATCCAGCACCCTGAAGATCCTTCGTCCACCCCATCCCTTCTACTTCCTCACTGTATTAATCCACGTCGATCGGTGAAACGGAGCGAAGCGAAGCTTCCTATCTCCTCGTATTCGCTGTCGAGCAAGATTTCCGGCTCGCCAGGCAAAACACCGCGACCGATAAAACGCCACCCGGATCCGCGTACGTTTCATCCCTTAAAATATAGCCCCGTTGGCACATCGCACCCCCGCTTTTCCGCCAGGTCGGTACGAGTAGAGAGACAGCACCCTTCCAAACGGGGTTAAACACTCGTGATTTATGTAAGAAGCTCGTCGTGCTCGTACACGTACCCGAAAGAGGGACATGCACGTGGTAGAAAAGGCGTATGGGAAAGGATGGAAAGGGCCGAGTGACGTACCGTCAGGCGAAGATATGGGAATTTCGCGGCATTACGGAACGAGCTGGTTGAAGCGACGTCCTTCTACGACGCTTTTCACGGAATTCTCCGAGCGGATCCGCCCCCGTGAAGAATCGTCGGCTCAGAAATATTGTTATACCTACTGGACGGAGAAGGATAGACGGGTGTTGAGAGACATCGGTATTCTTCGCTCTTTAATGAAAAATGGGGTTTGCGTGAAATATTCTGTCTCTATGTATGGAAAAATCAAGCTTAGCGTGTGCGTTCAACGATTCATGGAAAGGATACATTTTTGAACTTCTCATCATGGCTCGATCGTTTTTCTTTCGGTGGAGGGTCACGCACCTGCGAGTGGAACAAAACCGAAATACATATTCAACGAGGTCGGTATGAAAAACAGCCACTTAAACGGCCCCTACCCTCCTCCCTGCCTCGCGACAGGGTCGCTTATCCACCGCAAAACTTTATTCCCCGTGGAAACAACTTCCGTATCAGTGGAGAAAACGACACAAGCGCCAGAAAGCTTCCCCTCCTCTTCTTGCTTCAGTCGCTTTCACGACAGGATTTCCGTGCGCTTCGATACAACGAATACGTAAAGAAACGGGGGGCTAATAATTTCATTTTCCATTGATTCCTCCGGATACACGTGTCTCCCTGGGGCCGGTTCTATTCTACTTATTCGACCACGTTCTCTGCACTTGAAGACCATCTAATGGCCTGCACTTGTTCCATTTGGAACACTGTATTCTACATTCTGGATCAGACGTATCCTTTACGGACCTACATATCCGACACAATAGAATTTTATTCCACTCATATGAAATTTCAACTTTCAGAGTATGTCTGACAAGGCACTGGTAGATTCTACTGATCGTACGTAGTTCTATTCCACTTAACAACCTACTGAAAAGAGCTGTAATTCTACGAACCCACGTAAAAAAATCTACGGGTAACCATTCATGGAGCCCCATCTGGAATGGCCCATATTTAAACTCGAGTTTCACTATCGTATCGACCCAGGTAAACAGCCATTCTCGTTGCACCATCCGCGATAGACATTTATATCACGGGGCTTTTCGGATTTGACGGATTAGAGCCGGAGCTTCTCGTAGCCGGTGCGCCGCGAAGATATTAATGCGAGTCGAGCGTGAACCGCTGAGAAACTGGTGTAAAGGAGGAACGAAACTTCCTAGCAGGGAAAAGATTCAAGAAAAAAAGAAGACTGTGTGGTGGGGGTAGAGGTACCAAAGCTGAAGGTAAAAATTGCGGATAGATAAGGGTGCTAAGGGCGCCATTCGTCTACCTCGTAGCTGACAGCCACGATAAAGTTTCTTTCGCGCGGAACCGCGCCGGAGTGGCTTAACGCCGCTCCTCGAGGACGATCCACGACCCTGGGGCTCGTGCGTCAAGAAGACGGATACCGCGAAAAACCGTTGGTTTGGCCCACCGCATATCCGGTGGGATTTACGTCGCCTGGGGGTGGTGTGCGTGGGATTCGATGGCGTTAAGGGCGAGTTAATTGTGCCTTGGACCCACCCTCCACCCCTAGAACGCGACGGATTTTTCAATCCACCGTTGGAAAACGAATCTATCAGCTTAAGAACGCGAGTACGAGAGTTTGGGGGGTTGTTCCGAAGGGATGGATTCAATTTCCCTTTATCTGTAATCTGGAGCACCCGATTGATCCAGTTCGCGTGATGAACGTTTCCCATTAATATTTATTTCTTGATCGTGGTTGTGCTCAGGTAGATATCAATTAACGACAGGATGGGATAGGATTCGAGTGGTTTCCTCGATAAAAGATCTTGCAGACTGTGACAAAATACCCAGCTTCCCACCGAAAATTCCTCCATGCCATTGAATTGTTTTTGCTGGTGAAATACAGATTTAAACGTCGCGTGACGTACCGTGAATGTCGACAGCCGGGTCACTCGTGACCCATACTGGATACTATACATACTATATAGGTGAAACTTTCATATTCATTTCCAAGAATTTCTGAAAAAATAATATAAAATTTGGAATAAATAAAATTTAGAAGAAGGTTCTCATCGCTCGTTTTGGGCCGAAATCCAGGTTTTTCTCTCGTGTAGAGTCCCGCGCGGTATCCACAGGTTGGTTAATACTCATAGCGTGGGGATTTTGCAAAATTTTTGTTTCTCCATGTCATTCACACGTTTATTTATTATCAGTCGGGCCGGCGGCGCGAGGCCACGGCCATCAATTCGGATTACCACGGGCTGAACAGCAGCTTTCGTGCTGCTGTCACTTTTCTCGTTACCCACCCCTCCCCCCGTTGTTGTTGGTCCGCTGTGTATGTATTCTCTCGTTCCCCGGTAAATATGGATTTACTACGAATTCGTGATCCGGATCATATTCCGGTGTAATTTCCATCAGGTTTCGGGGTACTAATCAAATCAACACGTTGCCTCTTCTGTAACAGATCAAACCATATATAGTTTCAGTACCGTGGTTGAATCACATTGAAACTAAAGCCAAGAGAGGGAAACGTAACACGCGAGTCTTCGTTACTCAACACATCCTCTGGCCCGGAGCTGCGGTGGAAAACATCGAACGTGTGGAAAACAACGAAACACCCGCACGCTTAGCCGTGAAATTGTGTTCGACACAGGGTTCTCTTCTTTTTCCCGTTCACCTTCCTTGTCCTCCCTTTCCTTTTTCATTCAATAAAAGGAAGTAACTGTCGAAGTGTGCCGAGGACGGAAAGAGGTTCGATTCCATTTGCGGATTTTCCATTCTGCCCTTACTCGAGGCCCATGCTTTCACCCTTTCTGGCCCGCGTGTCCGCATCCCACCCTGGTGGCTTTTTCCTTTCCGGTTCCAGTTTCTCTGTCTCTCTAAGTAGGAACTCGACGACGGCCCTTTTCACGGTGGCCGGAAGAAAAGTGCCGTATGGCTGAGAAAGAAACGTACCGCCCCCACCCCCTGTCCTCCACCCCTATCAACCGAGAGAGAGACAGACGAAGAAATATTTCCCAAGGCTCCGTAATTTATAGAATCGCTGCTGAAACGGCAAATCCGACGACGCTGGAACAGCTTAAAATCCAGTCGACGTAATTGCATGAAGCTTCCCGCGTAACCTTTCACGTAATTGTGCAACGGTGAATCTTTCTACCGAGGAAACTTCCTCTCTAACCCCCATCGTCGTCCCCTTGACGCGCGTCACGCCGTCGGCGACGACGACGGCAGCCCTAAGTAGCCTGCGCGTCTACGTCGAATTTCAACGTTCGTTTGCTATCGTTGCCCTATCCCCTCTGGCCGCTTTCATTAAAATCGGATTTCCCGCGTCGTGTTCAATCGGTGCACGTTCCGAATCACGTAGACTGGAACCATGGCTGTGACGTGTTACGCAAAAGAATCGATCTTCTGAAGAATCGAGATCAAACATCGCGATCAGGTATCACCAGTTCCCTTTCGCTCGTCTGATCCAGTACGATCACGTTCTACTGTCTATACACTCCCTCCGCGTACAATGTCTGGCCAGTCGTCAACCCATTCTACTTCGACTTCGTTCGCCCAACGAAATCAGTCCTAATATTTTCTAACGGGGCGAAATTTCAACGACCAGGCTGATTCACGCGAATTTAAATACAAGAACGGATGAACGCCGCCGAGGTATAGAATTAACTGTAATAAGAGGGCAGCCGCGAAATCCCATTACAGCTTCATCTCTCACCACATTGTATGTACATATGCGGTGTTCATTTTACACGTTCCAACGAGATATTTAAACTCCGTTTAAATTTTGCCGTTTCCTTGTTTCCCGTTTCATATCTACCCGTGGATTCTACTATACCTCCCCTCCACACAGTTTCTACTCCCCCTCCGTGCAATTTCCCAGCACGGTGGTAGATACTCGCATTTTATTTAAATTCCGCTTCCCACCTGTTCCCGATGCCTGTTCCTATCCGACTATATATTCCAGATCCTCTCGCGCACCGTCCATTCGAATCCTATTTTCCACTTAATTTCTATCTGAACCTCCCCTTATTTATATTCTGCTCGGTTACCATTTCTATCAACCCCTTTGGAATGGGGATGGGGGCCGACTGCAGCTACTTAACGAGATTATATCCTACGGGCCCTTAAACCGTCGGAATTGTTTTCCGATCGAGCGATTAAATCGCCTCGTGTACCACGGACCCACCTTGTTGAAAGCGATGGGAGACTTCAATCCTACGGTTCTAAATCGATCAACGATCTTCGTGTGCGGCACACTGGAAGGATTAAGTCTGTTCTCGAACCTGCTGTCGATCATTGGGCGCTTTCTCTACTATTGTGGTAGTAAATCCCTGTTCACTGAAGGAAATACGTGTAAAACATTTTGTCATATCTGACAAAAATTAAACCACAAATTGGGTTAAAACTAAACGAATCGTTAGCCTCCGAAAAGATCCTCCAAAAGTAACAAAACCAATATTTCACCGAAGATCTGATCCTCTGAAGAAACACTTCCAACAAGCGGCAAAGACTCGTAGTATTTAATAAGCTTCGCAGATTTCATAACGCGGAAAACAATCGCGACACAATGGAACGACGTCGTAGTTGAATTTAACGTCGCTCGTTTAATACAGCGACTCTTTCCAATCCGTTCGTTCATTTTCCCTTTCTTTCCGTTGGACTCTCCGGCTAGTAGACGTTCGTTTGTCGCGAACAGAACGGAAGTAAACCGTTGTTGTAAACGCGGGTCAGCTTTACGCGGAAACTTCGCCCGTGCACGAAAGAGCAAGAGGAAGGGGGATGAAGAACGATGACGTTCAAACGAAATTGGATTTTCATCACGGAACAGAGGACCCGGTTAATTCGCCCGTTTCTTTGTCTCGATTTTAGTTCCTGCCGGAACGACGTTATGAAAGCTCCCCTCCCCCTGGGTGATCCCCACCAGGTCGAACACAGTGTGGCTCGTCGCTTCGGGCTCATTAATCTTCATACGCAACGGCCATGGCGGAACAATAGCTCGCCGTTAAGTGTTCCCGTCGAACGCGATTATTCTTCGAGGAATTGCGATCCAGAACTTTTTAAACGACGGCCAAGCGAGCACTACGTTCGTCGGGGTGTGATCCTAGTGTCTTCGAAGTGTCTCATTCTCAAGGACGCTGAATACGAGAATATCCTGCAGTTGGATAAACTTTTAATGAAAGTATGCCAGAGAACAAGGGACTGGAGGAAATAGGGGGATTTTTTCGTAATAAAGGGAATGTGAACTGGCCTCTATGGTAACTGTATCTCACTTAACGAGTCGAGTCAGTGCCTATAAACAAAGAGTGGTGATGGTTAGACTGAGGATGTTTATGCAAAGTCACAATTTCCGATAGCAATATCTAGAAATTCAAATGGAGCAGAATTTTGAATTCTGTAGTAGAAGCTTCAATACGTTAATAGCAATATATTGATAGTATTCATATTTATTATATTACATTTTCCAATTTGGGAGATGCTATAAATGCATAAACTATAAAATAGCTGGGCTTAGCACGCGAATATTTTAGTTATTTTTACTGACTTGTCTCGTTGGATAGACCATACTCGCCTGTGGAACTGATTGTGAAGTATTTACTGTATTCTGATTAGAATCAAAGATTTGTAAGTCGAGGAATTGAACCAGATTTATTTCGAGCTCTGATGGTATTCGAATACTTGCATTGAGTGTGTGAGGCGTTGATTGTGTGATCCTTCCAAATATTAACATTTTACGGAGGTTCATTCGCTTGAAAAATGTATTGTTTAAGAGAAGATTCCAGGCCAAAGCTGATTCCCCTTTCTTTCCATTTCGAATCTTCTCGAGCTGTCGAGAGCAAAAGGAAGAAATAGTGGGGGCCGGTGGTGGCTACCGCTCAGGCAAAGAAACCGTGCGGAGAAAAGGAGATATATTCTCGGGGAACGGTAATTTATCGAATCGCCGTCGGCCAGGGGTGATTCGAGATTCCCTGAAACGATCGAATCCTCCGCAGCCGAAGGGAATAGCTGGATCCAGAAATGCAACAGAACAAAAATGCTCAATACTATTAAGATCGGTTGCAAGCAAAAAAAACGCTCGCTATATGTTTTAAACGAATGTCCTCTTTGGGAATTAATATTAGCAATGGGAAACAGTTTAGAAAATAAGATAAAATTTCAAACGTTGCAAGAACGTCGATTATCTTTGGATCAGCGAAGCACGGGGTATAGCATTTTTCGACGGTCAGAAAGTTACGATAATGTGAAAGGAATAGGAAATAAAAAATGGTGAAACGAGCGATCGGAGGGAAGAAACGAAAGAGAAAAGGGGAATGTAACTGAGCGGAAAGCGAGCAAGCTGAACGAAATGCAAGTGAGTTACAGGTCAGATGCGAGCACGGAGTGTGAAAGATGGGGTTTCGATAATCGAACGGTGAACCGGATCAATTAAACCCCCCGGGGTGGGCATTAATTATTGAAGGTGTCGTCGACAGTTTCCTATCGTACGCGCGCGATCGAAGCGCAATATTCGGGACGAGTTCAGGATTTTCGCCTGCGGACTCGTCTTCTCCCTTACCCCACCCGTTCTCTGTCCTCGTCTTCCTCTATTTTCTGCCGGTGACGCTTTTCCCCTTCGACCTTTCCACGGTCCTGTTCCAACAATTTTCGTTATCCCCGTGCGAAGAATCGAGCCCGGGATTCGAGCTCTTCGAAACAGAGAGAGAGGGAGTGTAATTTGTCGTGGAATTGACTCGGACGAGATTCGAAGTACACAACAACAGTGACGCTATTAAACGTACGTGCGTTTGTTCGAGGCTAAAAATATTCAAAGAATTATAATACAATTATCGTTGTACTTCGTCTTTCTGAGCCTTTCACGCGACTAAACGCATGAATTTTCGATTATCAAGATTCTGATTTCGCTTTACCATAACGTTTAACAGATATTATAATTGAATGCAACGTGATATCGTTAATAATATTACCGCGCGAAATTGTTGTAGGCAGTGGATTCGCGTGTCGGGGTTACGAATTAACGGAGCCAATCGGCGAGCACGTATAGAATATTATTAATATAACGCATATTGCACGGACGCACAGAATTAACTGCAAATTTTGTTGCTAATAATCGGTCGTCATTCGTTTCGCCGTCGGGCTTTTGCAATTTGCCCGCGCAAATTCGCAAGAATGACTGCAAATGCGACAGCGAAATACGTTTGTTATAACCTGGCTGCCACACGCATACTCAACACACACATACATTGTTCTCATTCGGAAAGTTACATCGTACATTATACGACGCACAATTTTATTTCACGCTTATTACTGTTAAACAACTTGTTATAACGCGGAGCTTCAGCAACCCCGCCGCGTTTCACCCAATTATAACATTAACAACGTGTTTCAACAAGCTAACACAATTTACGTGGCCCACTTTTGATACTAAATTCTGACTGGGGGAATATTCCCTACAGCCCCCTTTGGAAATTGCGTTTTTTAAACGAAGGTTCATCCTAAGTCAGAATTTTCCGGGAACAGTTTTCTCCCTTTAACACTATTTTTACTGATTACACTGCATTCACTATATGTATGAAATCTAGTGTTGCGTAATTTTTGAAACAATGCTTTTCTTTTTGTGCAGAAATATTACCAATTTTCATCTAATCCTTTCAAGTTCCAATTTTGCTGCTTCAAAATTCACACATTTTTATAAACCATTGTTTTCGTTGATATTTCCGAGTAATTGATATAGTAATTGCAGTAGCATTACAAAATCCAAAGAAAAATCGGAGATTGCATCTATCGGAGATTTGAACCCGGCCTCTTTAGACGGAAAACAACTATTCTGTACGTTGAGCAATCGAAGACTGACTGTAACCTCTTCTTACTTTTGTGATTTCACCTACTGCAATCATCTACTCTATATCCCAATTGACAATCTTTCGTCCACTGTCCACGACAGAACTGATCCACAATGCTAAAAACGAAAAAATTCTCTCATGACAATTCCACTTAATCCATAAATAAATTCTTCCCGCTCCAAGACAAAACAATCAATTAAACGTACAATCCAATACATCTCGTCGCCCGGTGACTATTCCATCCCCTAAAGAGATCCGGCTCTTGACTACACGCCCGATGGTGGATCGAGTCGCCCGAACGAATAACATTCCCCCCCGAACAAATTGGATTTCCTGTAAACCGATTATCGAGCCATTATTCGACCACCGAGCCAAGTAACGTCTGGCACAGCGTGACTTTTCAAAAAGTTTGCGTCGTGTGACAAGGGACGACGACGGCGTGGTGGTGGTTCGTGGCACACTCGAGTCCAGTTTCGTGGTGGTGGGGTGGGAAAGAGGGACGAACGAAGCTTCAGAAACGAGAAAAAGAGAGTAGAAAAGAGGCGTAGAACATCCAGGAAGGGAAAAAGGGGTGAACAGAGGGTGTGTGGAGTGGGATAGAGAGGATGGGGGCTAGCACCGAAAAGCTATTTCCGGTCGAAGGGCCCGCTATCGGGCCCGAAGAAGCTACGAAACGGCCGACTTAAAGAAGTTTTACTGCGAGACAAACCGGAAGTGATTCGGCAACGACCGAAACACTTCTTTCTCGGTCCGTAGGCGAACCTGGACGCGCGGGGGAGAGGAACGGAGGGAACGTTTGCTCCCTTTGGCTTCCGCTTCGTTCCTTTTCGCCGGGATTACGGGCCTTTCTTTCCCTCTCTCTTTCTCTCTCCTCCTTTCTCCGTCTGCAGTTGTATATTTCTCGTTTGCCCCCGTAGCTTTTCGCTGCACCGAGCTATTTTTCTCTCTTCCCCCACCACCATACCCTGTTTCATTCTTCTTCTTCATCTTCGGAGGCTGCGTCGACGCTCGATTATCGACGGACAAACGTAGAAATTGTCGATCTCGAAGAATTCTTTGCCCAAAAGAATCACGGTGGAATCTCTACTCCAACCTCTATCCTCGTAGTTCATAGAGTATCGAGCTCGATTCTCTTCCAACGATACGCCGTCTTTTAATCAATTTTTCTGAAATACAAACCCTCTCGCGTTGCATCGATGCTTCGAACGCTCTTGGAACCTCTTTTGTGGCTTCCAAAGAAATAAACCACGAGAACTTTTCTTTCTTCTACGACTTCCATGACTTCCACGACTTCCACGACAGACTTCAAACATCCTTCGGTACTTTTCAGAGATGAGGTTTCCAGTAAACGTCTACGAACGTATACGGTGAATCACCGATGAATGTTCGAAGGCCTTTCGGCACTCACCATTAGCCTTTTCAAGGACCAATTTATTAAGGCCAGAAAGAATATTTTAATTTCGGAATGATGCTTGAATAAAAAAAAACTAAATGTACAAATACGTGCCAATATCTCTCAAGAGGTTAAATATTTTATAAACTAATATTCATATGCGACTGAACGAAATATCATTGGTTTCAGAATTCCAAGCTCTATCACCTCATTAAAAAAATCAAAGCTTCCTCATTAAACCTCATTAAAAAGTCAAAGTTACACCTAGGGAACCTGTCCTTGTCAATTCCGAAAAGCCTTCGAACACTCGTCGATGATATATGACAATTAAAATCTTGTACCACGCGATCGCGACACTCGCTTTACTTGATTATCTTCGCGAAGCATGCGTTTCTAGTTCGTGTATTCATTACTATTCTCCGGCCGTTGGATCCATCGCCATTCTCGCGCGACCCTTAATGCATTCACCTCTCCCGTAATTCTCTCACGAAGTCCACGCGCAATCGGAGTCCCCCCACTTCCCAGACAGTCGCGCGGAAACTTTCCCGGTTTCGAGACATCGACTATCAGAAGTGGAAAATGTTGCCGGAGCACACGGGAGGGGAAACATCCACGGGGAACCCTCCCGTCCTGGATTGCACCCCTAGGAGTTCATACGTTATTCGTCGCGCACGCCGCTGCTCCTTCGTGTAACGGGTGTCCGTGAAACATTCGTCAATCCCCTTGTAACCGTGCCATGTTTAACCTTCATCTAAAATATTTTTTTCAGTCTAGGCTTGTTCTCTTCTGTATTTTTCTTTCTTTGCACATATCTTAAGCATACAAAGACACAGTAATAGTAATAAGTCTTCTTTTTAAATATATATGGTGTAAATCGAAATACAGAAATGTATGATTATTTTGGCATCTTTACTCAGACGTACCCCTTATTATTGAAAAGAAAACGCAAAACCAACAATATTCACTCGGAACGCCCCTTAGCTAAGTGGGTTAAAGAACGTGG
>NW_015373920.1:0-107392 GCF_001272555.1 Dufourea novaeangliae | reverse complement strand
GCGTCTCTCGTAGAAGTGCCGCAGCAGTGTCGTCGATGGAGAAACGTCGAAAGCCGCGAGCGAAACATCCATAAGGTAGTTGAATGGGGAGGGGGAGAGGTGAGAAGTCGCGGGTTCTCGGTATCAAGGGGGTTGAAGTGGCCCGACTCGACACGTATCCACCGCGTCAGCGCGCCGAGAATTCTCTTCGGAAGGTAAATTACCTCGTCATGCGATCCGGCCTCGATCGTAAAAATCGCTCGCGGCTTTATTGCGCGCTGGGACGAAGCCGGCCGTCACACCGGAAACGGGGGGCTGGGGGTGGAAAAACGGGGTGCTAGAGGACCAGCCTTTTTCAACCTCACCACGCCCCCCACCCCCTACCTCTTTCCACCGCTAGCGAAATCCAGCCCGGGCTGCAATCTGCCCACTGACGAATGGTCCTGACGTACGCGCGCGGTGCTCACGGCAAGCGCGTGAGATTTATAGATTTTTTCGGGGAGACACTGAAAAAATGCGCCCGGCAGCCGACGACGCCGCCAAAGAAGAAAAAACAGTGGACCACCACGCGGGGGCATAATGGCGGAGAGCCTCGAGAGGGGGGGAGGGGGGGATGTGCGAGGCTCTCGAGCCGAGAGGGAACACACATCGGTCCCTGTCGATGATCCGCGGGGATCACGGAAAGGATTCCCGTTCGCGATGTTTCGGCCGAGAGGATCGTTTCGGGGTAATTAATGATTCTTTCCCGAGCGATTGGATAGGTCGAGATTGATTTTTCGGACTTGATTCTCTCGTTCTCTCTCGGAATATTTGCTCCACGGCAGTAAAACTGAGCCGAGCAATATATGATGGCGCGCGATGTAGGCGTGTTTCGGATCTCGGAACGGAAGGTATTCCAGAGATATATGGGACGCGAAGAATTTTGAGGCTATCGACGATTGTCGGGTGAACTCGATGGATATTCGATCTGAGAAAATAAAACTGGCACAGAGGGTTAAATTTAGAAGTCAGTACCTCTGCACTCTGACGATTGTTTCCCTTTTAATCCAGTAGTATTGTAACACCCGAGATATCGTTCTTTTTTTATTACGATATAAAACTGCCCATTGATACCCGCAATTTTTCTTCGGAATGTTTACAGACTAGTCTCATCCCCAGCGAGGCAAAACGAGGCGGGTAGCAGCAGTAGCGGGTCGACGCAGCACGCCGCGACGTTCGCGGTGCGTGTGGGCACGATCGACGGCGTGGTCACGCATCATCTGCGCTCGGAGACGCGAAGGGACCTGGCGGCATGGGCCAGGGCGATTGTTCAGGGCTGTCACGCCGCCGCTCACTCGTTACGGGAGTACACCGTTCGTGAGTACACTCCGTTCACCTGTCCATCCCGTCGCAATTGCGTAAATCGAAATTTATGGTCGAATAACACGATACCGCCGAGTTAACATTCCACACATTGTTACAACGTCAAACTAGAAATTCATTTGTGTTTTCTACACGTTAGCACCATTAAACTGGTATTTCACGTTGACTTAAAGAAACCCAGTAACATTCAGGTTTATTAAATCCATTTTGAACTCGTCCCCACTAGCCTGCCACAATTTCACAAGTCAAGAGGTTAAAAATTTTCTCAAAGACATAAGGGTACCTTTTCGAAACATCTAAAAGCGTGCATAACTTCCGTCGGTATTAAAACATACGGGTAGAGAAAAAAATCCAGCCAAACGTGTTTCATTTCCACGTTAATCCGAGCGGTCCAAATATAATGGTGGAAATGGAAAAACGAAAAGGTAACCGTGACAAGGGCAACAGCTATCCCCCACTCTCGAGCTTCCGTTACTGGGGTAGGTGGTAGTAGATCGCGGCGCAGATTTCCATTACTTTTATTATACCGTTGGTCGACAGAGAAGTGTGCCAAATAAAGCGTCAAATTAATTGCGCTCCGAAATTCCAGACATCGATCAAACTGTCCCCCTCCCTCCACCATCCCTCGTAGCGCGCGAGGGTGCCGCGGGAGGCAAACAAATATTTTCCTATTTTGTTTTCGAGCGTAATCGTTCGTTCCACGGGGTCGAGCGTGTCCCGTGTACGCGCTCGAACGTGAAATAAAGGGGCCGGAGAAGAGAGAGAAAAAAAACCTCTCGGGCTCTCTCTGGCCGAGGCTCGCATAGATCTTCGCTCAGAGGAAAGGGGAAACCGGAACACAGGTATATTCGGGGAGAGAGCTCCTCGTTGTTTCCCTCCGCGTCGCGTCAACGTGGCCGACTCGCCTCGATGAATTTTAATTTCTTTTCAACGTGGACGAGCATCCCGGCAATAATAAATCGAGATTAATGCCCGCGAACGAGAACCAGTTCCTTCGCCCGTCTCGACTCGTCGACCGTATCGATCATCGACATGGCCGCCGTGGATCATCGCTGGGTCCCCTTCTGCGCCGGAAGACGCGAAAAACCACCGGGAAGAAATATAGCGGCCCATCGAAAACCGGACTGAAATTGCGCCCACGGTTCTCGTTCAGGGAGGACTCTCCGTCGATCGTTGGTCATACTATCGAAAACGACGGTGTGTAGGCGACCCTATAAATTTCGAGGCTCTGACGTAGAACACTCGAAACACCGTGTACTACAATAGACTTCGAATTCCTTTCGTTGTTTTGATACCGAGAA
The DNA here is from genome assembly GCF_001272555.1 of Dufourea novaeangliae. Taxonomy (NCBI): domain Eukaryota; kingdom Metazoa; phylum Arthropoda; class Insecta; order Hymenoptera; family Halictidae; genus Dufourea; species Dufourea novaeangliae. Next base: position 104,750 of record NW_015373920.1, on the reverse strand, counting down.
AAAGTTTTTTTTATAATTTTTCACTGATTTAGAAACGTACCATGAGTTGAAGTTTGACTTAGACAAGAGTAACTTTGTCCCGTAGTCAGAAAATTTTCATTCTCGATTCCACTTGGTATTACGGAATCGTAGGGATTTGTTAACTTATCGGAGTGAACGTCGTGTTTCATAAAAAAAGACTTGGTGTATACCTTACGCCCCCCGATTTCCAGGTTGCACGTGGCAAGGAAAGGCCTGCCAGCTTGTCGTGAACCACGAGGACGGTTTCGCGTTGTACGCAGCCGGGACCAGAGGCGTGGGTGGGAACGGGGTCAGTCCAGGTTCACCGCCGACCCCTTTATGGAGAAGATCCTTCGACAAACTGAAAATGTCCGCCGACGATGGGGCGCGTCTATTGTGGCTCGACTTTGGCGGGGACGACGGCGAGATTGTAAGTGATCGATCCTCTAACAACACTGTCCAACAGATTGAAACTTTTTTTTCCGACGTGCAATATTCACTGGGCAATCCTTGTAGAGTTTCCCGTGCTGTACATGAATTCGGAAATAGAATATCACCCACAGTTTTTGTAAAAATCCACGAAATTGGGAAAGAATAACGTATTATGTAAAAAGTAACAACGCTAGAATATTAAATTTAGTTTTAGAAGATAGAAGAGAGTATCCTGAATATATCAATGTATACAGTTATTAAATTTTGTAACAAAATTCGCGATGAACAGTGTAATATTCCACAGTTTTATCTCAATACCTATAAATATACGCCACTGTGAACTGTTAATCACGAAAATTGTCTCTGACAGTGACGTGTTCGATAATTCCCGTTTTAAAATAAATCACGATCGACAGAAAGAAATCGTTTTCCCCCTTCTCTTGACAAGAAAAGCATCGAGAGAGTTTTAATTGACTCGATGCATCGGCAGATTATTATCGTGGAAAAAGACGGAGCCTGTGCACGAGGGTAATCCCATTGTGCCAGTCACTGTCAAAAGAACCACGAATACGTATTTTACATCTTCGCCGAACACTGTCGTCCGGTTCCCGTTCAATGGCCATTCATAGCGGAAAATGGGCAGTGAGGGGTAGGGAAGCATCGAAGGAGAATTTTTCCAGGAGGGACGTCGGTTGCGATGGGAAAAATTATTCCGCTCTCGAGCAGACTGAAACGAAGCTACGGATGGGAAATCCTTGGAGAGACGGTCCTCCTTGGAATTTTTATTAAAGCACGCTGATGACTTGGTCGGTGGAACGAGGTTCGATATCGCGGCAGGAAAACAATAAACGGGAAAGAAAGGCGCACGGAACAGGGACAGGGAATGCATTTCTAGTCGGAAGATAAGCTTGATGTATAAACTTAGATAGTCGGGGTGTATTAGCTTGAAAAGTAAACAGTCCGAATATAATTTTCTGGCAATTCAAAACTGTTTAACCTATTTTGGAACACCTTCGATCTTTTAATTAACTTGGTAGCTATTGAATTGCTTTCACATTGTTGAAAATGTATTTTAATAGTCTAATAGCCTGTCGGTTTCTGTTTCGTGCCTCTCTGTATATCTTCCTTTAGTTTGCTTCTCTGCTAACATTTGCAACGCAAACGACCAAAACTGACGCGAAAGATCACTTTGTAACAACGCGAAACTGATCGCGAACAAACACCAGAAGTTAGGACGAGAAACAGTACAAATTGGTAACGTAAACGAAAAGTAATAATCCAGCGCCACGTAATGGCTTGGTATACCAAGAAAAGGGGAGACTGTGGCACAATCGGGGCACTAAGAAGAAAATTTCGTAACTCTGACATTAATAAAATAAGAAAAAAACTTGAAACTGTGGTTTATTAAAAGAATCACTTTGCTAAGTGAATTCATTCAAATCTCCAGGCCTCAAACTACTTTGTTGCACTTTATTTACACTGTAATACACGACAAATGGCATAATTGATAGGAAAAAGTACTCACCCAACACTGTCAGTAGTTGCATACTATTAAAGCGAACAAAAATCAGATAGCACTTGAAAACACACAAAAATTATAACTCTAGCAAGCACACGTATATCGCGATCGGCGTTTGTTAACGAACTGACTGCAAATGGGAAGAATTTAAAACCAATTTAACCTACTGACGACCGTGGGTTTAAGTTTCTCGCGTAGGTATCGCCGTGTTTCAAAGAAACAATTATCCATTCGTACCTAACCAACACCTCTACTGCTCACGTGCCCCTATCACACTGTATGCCACACGTACATCATTCCCCTGTACCGTCCTACTAGGTACCCTTCCAGACGTTGGTCTTTGTGGTGGGGGTATTTGTTATGTTTCCATTTCTAGAAATTCCCTTCCCTTCAGCCCCCAGCGCGGAAGGTCGCTTAGAGTCATCCATGTGTTCCAAGACAATAATAGGTCCTCGTTTTTCGTAGGTGCCCAGTTACGACCAGGTCTCCTAGTAAAGTAAACAAAGTAGCAGTATGAGGTACACTGGGGTGATTAAAAAATATTGATTCGTGAATGTCACATATCGGTCTATTTTGTTTGTCCATCTTGGAAGCATTTACAACGCAGAAAGAACAAGTAATATTCATGAATTATTGCTGATGATATAGTGGTAACTAATTATACCGTGAGCTCTCAGTTTATCAATTTGGGAATTCTGGAACAGTGTATCAATAATTATGAATCACCCTAGTGATAAAAGAACGAGGAGACAACCTAAACCAAACTTCCTAATCAATTCCTTCCTGTTCAGAACTCACGAGTACCCGCCCTTCAAATTCCAGGAGCTGGACCTCGAGAGCTGTCCGAAGCCGATCGTGTTCGTCCTGCACAACTTCCTCTCGGCGAAGATCCATCGGCTGGGGCTGAGCGCATAGGGGTACGAGGGGGCCCCGACAGAGGCCCCCGACCTACCGCCCCACACCACCAGGTCCGTCACCAGCGTGTTCCTCCACTGAACCCCGACCGAAATGTGGTGGAGAGAGAGAGAGAGAAACGGGAGAAGAGGGCGAACAGCAGCAGCAGCGGTCAGGACGAGAGAGGGACTCGACGGGCCTCGCGGCGTTTCCAGCCAGCGCCACCCCCCTAAAACTGGTGAAGTAGTCACAAGGAGGGTGGGGACGGTTGGGACGGTTGTGCGAGCGGATCGACGGTACAGACTAGAGTGTTAAACGTGCGAAAAACGAGAGAGACACGTGAAACGAACGAAAGAAAGTATACCTTAGGCGACGATCAACACCGACGATCGGCCGGATATCGTCGGCTCGAAGCCATCCAAAACAAACACACACGCGAGCGATTATCGAAAGGAAAGTACCCCTTTCCAGTAGGCTTGTCATCCGGCAGTTTGGTGACCGTGTGTGGTCCGAAGGGAGTCGTAACTAATCAACGCGCCTAAGTAACCAATTAAAACTATCTACGTAACGCTAAAGTAAGAGTAAACCAAAAACGAGACAGAGGGAGAAGGAGAACTGACATTAGGGGAGGGGGCATCGACGAACGAGAGCCTGTTCTGATCCGAGACGAACAGTTCGGTGTCCTGGTGATGGGGAGAGACTAGATGAAGCTAATCAATTACTGTCCAACCACGCGACTGCCCGTTAGCTCGTTCCCGTTGCTCGGCTCACCTAACGACCCCCAGCCTTTCTTCCCCGTTGTCCATCTGGCACCGTCTTTTCTAATCGAGCTAGAAAAACAAGTTCCGACCAGGGAGAGAATTCGTTGAAGTCGTGTTCCGGTTCACCGATCACGATTGGGAGATCGTCGTCGGATAGGGGACTCGAAGAAGATCTACGGAAAGTGTTTCTGGTTGACAGAGGCCGGATAACGTGTTTCGTGGGCGATGTTTACGAGGCATGTGGCTTTCCTCGCTGGATCAGAACGTCGTGAATTATTTCCGATCCGATCGCCCATCGAAATCCCCCGACGAGACGAGGTGATTACGTCGTCGCCACCAGGCTTTTCAGACTTTTCCACGGGCGAAGTTTCGGAACGATCAACGTAGGAAACGACGGAATCGCTTGAATGGGGCGAGGAAGTTAAGGCCTGGGGACGTGGAAGCCGAGCGAAGTAGATCGGACGAGATAATGATCGCGGAGCTTCGTCTGGATCGGCCGAGGAGAGGTTTCAAGAGGGAAAACTCTAAGAACAGAGGCTCCGCGACTTCTCTTGGCAACGGGCGGACGTTATTAGTTGTTTTATACGATTCGTATTCTTAACGCGATTTAAGTGTAAGATGCCAAGAAACGTCGATGTGTATACTGGTAGCTGGTCTCTGTAGCCCTATTGACAACCTTTTAGTCTCGCTGGGTGACTCGCGGCGGAAATTGGCTAGAATCTTTAAAGTATAAGCTTCCATTGGTCGCTTCCATACCTTGGAACCTGGATGTTCCTCGCGGAGGAGTCCCAAAAATCCCTTCGTCTTGTTCCTTCTACTGGAAGATCGGGGTTTGTGCGATAAAGTTCCTATACAACATTGTGCGTGCACGTCAGACGTGGAACGAGACTACGAACGTCCGACTTGAACCCTTCTTTTCTATCATTGAACCGCCCTACGCTTACTCTTCCATTAAAGCTACTCACTCATTGATCACCAGCGACAGGAGATCCTTCATCCTCTTGTCTAAATGCGTCTCTCTCGAGATTTCAACCAATCTTCGCCCAAGGTTCCTCGCTAAAGAAAACGACACCCCATCCCTCTCGAATCAACTCAGCCATTCCCCCCTTCGAACTTGTAAATAAAACACCTCTAAACGCACGCTCGACTAGCGATTCCCCAATCGAGGTATGGGCAAAATCGTTCAACGGACACGAAGAATCTCAAGTTATTGTACACGAAACGAGACAATATTACCTCTTGGATGAAACAGAGGATTATCCAAGGATGATCAAACCGAATGAAACGCCTCGGATGAACTTTCGTGTTCCCACAAAAATTTTGCCCATAGTCGATGTTAATCGATGTTATCCAATCTCGCCGTGAGTCACCTTATTCGATGACAGAAAGGGTGGTCGGTCGGTCACGGGGCCGAAAGATTTGTTCGCATATTACGAGGCTGCTGCTGCTCGGTGCAGCCCCGTAGCCATGAAGAAATTATCAAAAAAATGCGACGATCGTCCGTGCAAGAGTGGGGATTTTCTTTCGTCGTCCGTATAAAATCGAACGAACCCTGGGGACCACGGACTGCTGGCTTGTCCTTGGGGCTCGATCGCCGCGGGGGCAGATGCGATCGTTATATCCCCGGCGTGAAAAAAAGAATTTGTTGAGTGTTACCAGAGCGGCCGTACAATAAATAAGATTTTCGACATTAAGTAGAACATATCAACGAAGCCACCGTGTGTGTACCATGTTCTTGGAGATATGTCCAAATTCGTGGATTCCTTTCGCGGCGTGGATGCGTGTGGGCAGACTGGAACAACAAGAGCCAAGGAGAGCCTGGATCGCCCCCTCGTTATTTCTTGTACATAGATCGTTTTCTCCGATATGGGAGGAATACTCGGAACAACGGATTCGGTTCGTTGGGTGGCTCGATGGGCTAGACCCAGGTCTCCTCCTTGCCCTCCTTCGTTCTTCCACGAGCCTGGTCCGAGAGGGTCGTCGAGGGCTGAACGAGGCTGTCTATTCGACTGGCGCAAGGATTTTTCGGGGTTCTCGGTATCGATTGGTACCGGGGGTATATTATAATGACAATTATTGTGTGCTCGGTCCTGGACCACCCCTCGATCGAGAATCGAGGTGGAAAACCTAATGAGATATCTTCGAGAGAGAACGCCTCGTTTTAGGAGACCGCTGGTAGAGGGATATCACGTGAAATATTTAATTAGATATCGAGGGTTGCTGAATTAACGATCGAAGTGAACCTGTGGGAATCGATCGAGCGTCTGGGTACGTAGGCTCAAATACTTTTCGGACCCCAACGTAGATACGGTACACGTTGATTATTTCATTGAACAGAGAGGGTCACTAGGTTAATTGTGTCGGGGTAAACGTGATAATCGGTTAAATACCAGGTCCAAATTCCCTCGCGAATGTATATGGTGTCGAGGCGGGGTAACCGCGAAGCGTTCTCGACTGTCAGGCCTCTGTCACGAATTACAATTTCGGGTCGGAAACGAGCAGGTGGAAATCACAGAGCAAAGAAAATCGCGTGGGCTCTCGCTGGCTTTTGCGCAAATTCTAAACGGGCCAAAGAGAAATAATGAACGAAGCTAGGATCAGGAGGAAGGGGGCAATTGGCAAGGGGTTGGTTGACGCGTTAATCGAAAATTAAACCAACAGAAAAGGGGGCAAGGGGGTTGGGGGTGGCGACCATCCGAGGCGAACCGTGAGCTGACACACACGCTTGGATCCGAGAGGCAAAGCTTTCGGCCTGGCGCGTTTTTACGGCAAAGTAGAAAAACCTGTAAATGAGCGAACACGTCCGGCGGAATTAATTTAACGCATCCGCGCGATTTAATCGACAGAGGAGGATGACAGCCGCGAGAGGAACGCGTGCGATGGCGAGCATTCACGCGTATCAGAGGACACACACGAACAAACACAGAGACACATACAAATAAAAACACACAGGACATATACACACTTGCCTAGGGGAACGAAGAGCAACGTCATTAAGCGCGAGATAAGTTCGGAACATCGACGATTCAGTTGAAAAGGATTTGCGCGTAAACTGTGTATTTTTCTAATGATTTAGGACGTTCGCGGCTCGGCGAACGCGCCCGTTTTTTGACCCGTGGATCCAAACGGGACACGCAGTCCTCTTACGTTTCCATTTTCTCTAGGTTTAAGAGACGTTAACGTGTATATCTATGAGTTACCAAATAAATGAGAGCGGTTAGAAAACGACTCGTCTTTGGTTGATTCACCTAGCGCCTTTTTGTTCAAACGCTTTTCGCGATTCACAGGGTTCCTGAGCTGAAAGTACCGTTTCGAATCTCAGAGTGGAAAGGAGCATTGGGCAGACGATCCTGAGGGTAAGTCTCTTGGTACATTTTCTTTATTGATCTTCTTACTGTAGGGAATCACAAATTGCTCGAGGTCTAAATTCAAAGAACTTCATATTTCACTGGACTCTGTTCTATACATGTAAATCCCGTCCGATGCGAGGATAACGTATTTTCGTGAAAGATACACACCTTACCACGACTAATTTCGCGCCACGTCACGACCCAAGGGGTAGGGGGTTTAATGCATCTGGTGTCCAAGTCAAATAAACGTCCATCGAATATTCATCGGCGGTATCGGGTCCAGGCGTGGATAGTTCGCCCCCCTCGTCTGTTGACCCGGGAATCGATAGAATCGCGATCGCCCCTGCCGGAAATACGTCTGCGAATTCAAAAGGAATCGGCTAGATGGAAAGGGGGGCAGATGGGGGTAGAAAACTTCGGAGACTTTGTCATTTTTATCGGCAGACCCGATATCCACGTCTGGTGATTGGCTCGCGAAACTTTTCTGATCTGTCTTCCGTCCGCCTTCGAGGAATCTGCGCGATCGTTCCGCCCTCAACCCCCCTCTGTTCACCCCCTTCTCCCAAGACCACCGCACGTAAATCACGCGAACGCCTCGAGACGACTGTCGTAATGATTGATTTCTTTTATTCCTTGGTGAATATTAAGAAGAACGGCTTTAATTTTTTTGAAGTACAATAGATGAAACGGAGCTTTTGCGCTCCTAGGTCACTTGTATACTAAATATACTGAACAGAACGAAGTTACTGTGATTGAACAGAAGTTTACAGTGATTGAAGGTAGAGAAAGGTAGAGAAGGTGGTCTAAATACAAGGTAGGCTGTACATACGGGGTAGTTGAAAGTATAGGGTAATGTTAGGTACTTCACCGGAGCGGGAACAGTATGAAACTACGACTCAGAAATGAAAGAAGCTTATTTTAACTCCGTGTCATTTAGAAAACATGTTTTGGATACATTGAAGTATATGATGGTTGATTTACCAAAGTTACTACAGTAGATCCAAAGAGAATACTAAAATTTCAGAACACACAACCCTATGAAATCCAGTTGAAGACCCTCATATCTGCCAAGACAAACAGTATATCGTCTATCAAACAGAAGCCGTAACCCAGAACCACCATAACCTCGAAACGGTAAACGTCGTTCAAATGTCCCCGATTCGATGGACCAACCATCGGTTTCGCCGCAAAGGTTTCCGGTGCACCTAAGCGTCATAAATTCCACGGAAGAATTCCCAGCAAATCAGGGTACCGGCATGGACGAGCAGTGACCTCGGCGCAGTTGACCGCAATCGGGGAAAGCTCTGTGCAGAACAACGGGGGTGGTCCGGTGGCGCAACGTTGGAGGTGGCCGGCTCGACAGCGAGATTTTTTTTCGCCCAACGAGTTCGGTTGTTTGCGACGCAGAGGTGGAGGAGGAGGGAGTGGGGAGGTCACCCATGGGAGAAACGGCCGATCGAATTTGGAGGCGCGTCACGGCCGCGTGTACAACGAAATAACCTTCGGCCGTTCCGATTTGCATTTCAATCGGTCGCCCTATCATTTCGTCCCCCACCTTCTCCTACCCCGACAAAAAAAAGTTCTGCAACCACCCCTCCGCCGCGTGATTATCACCGTGTGCCGGTTCGTCCGTGTTTTGGACGAGTCTGGTGGTGGTTAGAAGTGCGGATTTAATCGAGAGAATTCTGTTAAAATTCAGTATAACATGTACTACAATTAAATTTCCAATTCTTGACAGAGCAAAAAGAAGAGCGTTGAACCAGAGGGAATATACACTTTCTCGGGTGAAATGAAATAGTGCAGTAGATCTGGATTAACTCGGAATAGAGGTAAGTTCATGTTATATCGAAAACGAGTTACTCAGGTTGCATCCTTAATTTGGTGCTTCTAAGAATGTAGGCACTAACCAGTCATTTTGACTGCTTTGGTAATTCTACTGTTAATATCTCCTTATTAGACCCTTACCTGCTCCCAAGATATATGAGTTTTATAATAACAACGTTCTCCGTTACAAGTGCACACACTCTCGGATCAACCTAATAGAATAATTTCGTTTCTTATCGTCCGGTTATATTAATCCGTACGGAAACGCGACAAAGAAATTTCAAATGGTTGATTAAAAACGGCGCACCGTTCCCCGCCTCGTAGGAAGGCGTGCCTGCGCGCGCGGAACCGCGAGGTAAATCTCTTCCGCGGCGTTAATTGAAAATCGAGCTCGGCTGAACGAGTTCCTTCCTATCGGGCGATAACTTGGAGAAGTTTACGCGGGCTTGGATATTTACAACGTGCCGGCCGCGATAACGTTACCCCCGTTCATTTCATACTTGCTCGTTCTATTTACCTATCTCTCCCCTCCACCCACCCCCCTTACCACTACCACCGTCGCGATCCCCCATAATCCCCGAGAAACCCAGCAGGCCCCCGCTGGAAATGTTTTAAAGATTATAAAACCGAGCTAACAGCCGTGTGTAATTCACCTTTCGTTATCCCGCATCACAGAAACCCGTAATGATACGGTTCGGTCCATAGAAATTTCGCTGAGAAACGGCCCCCGCGATTATTATAGATGGGGCGTGTTAGCAACTGGAGAAAAACGAGAAATTATTAGAGTAGAGCCGGCGTGGGAGCACCACGGTGAAGATCGTATGGATGAAATTTGATGCTGGAATTTTCAGAAATTGGAACACCCTGGAATTTTTAGAAGATGGAGTTTGGTAGGGTCGAGGATATTTTGTGCCACGAAATTGGACGATTTTAGTTTGGTACAGTTGAGGATCAACGCGCCTTGAATTTGAAAATATGATACAACACTGTATGATATAATCGGTATTCAGTATTGCTCAGAATTGAATAGTGTTCCCTCATGTTTGAGCACCCGAAATTCGGTAGAATTAAAGATCTATCTTGAACACGCCCCGAAATTCAACAATCCATAATTCGGCATACACTTAAAGTTACAACACCCACCACTCTTTCAAAAATTAAAATGTGACAGTATTCAGAATTGATCGCATCCCCCTAATTGAGCCATTCAAACTCTCCAAAGTGCAAGATCTACTATGCTTTTAATTTAAGTAATTTAGAAAATGAACCCACGTTCCTCCGGCGGGTTCAATTAGAAAATGAGCGCACGATGTTATAAAAGCTCTCGAGAAACGGTGATCGACCGAACCGCTTGGGAAGCTTGAGCTCGATTGCCGCGCAATACGACGCCCAGCGTCGCGATAATTCCGCGGTTTTTGCCGTCCAGTAGTTGTGCACGAAGCCGGCAAGAAACGGTTCTATCGGAATGCAAATTTTGTGCCCTGGTGCGGTTATCTCGTCCGAGCTGGGCTGCACGTAAATTTTTGACACCGAGACCATTCAGAGCGTGGTTTCGTGAAAACGATAGTCGAACGGTTCCCGCTGCGTGACGACCGCGAAAATTGTTAACGAGAGAAGAATGTAAACGCAAATGCTGTGTGTGTGTGTGTGCTCGGGCTGTACGCCACGCCATCCGAACAGGGGACACAAATAAATTTAAAATTGTGAACAACTTTCTTCTCTATCGAAAATTCTGAAACATTGTTACTCAGACCTTAAAGATACGACGATGCAGCATGCAACGTTTCATGCGGTTGTCCGATAAATTTGTTGCAACCAGAGAGAAAATTTTAATCGATTCGTATAAGATTGGAGGAGAAAATTGGTCCCTGACTGATTAAACGGTGGCAGTAATAGCCTGTGCAACTACACCCTTGCACTGTTCTCTATTTTCGCGGAGGAATATGATCGACAAGTGGTGGAACAGTGATCACTTAACAAATTAGACAGGTTACTGTGTATTTAATTTACACCAGCTTCCTACATTTACTATAATAGAAACACGTAAACCACCGATTTAGCGATAAATTAACGACATTGTTATGAAATGTGATGAACTTCTCGTTTCCAGTTACCATATTGCATTCAAATTGTTCCCCGGATCGAGCTTCGAATTACCTGCCACCTGATGTGTTTGTATATTATACACCACGACAAATTAAATTCGACTAATATTCGTTTCACTGCTGAAATCAGAGTTCAATTCAAAGTGCTCTTCGGTAGATCCGATTCTCTCGAAGCACGGTGTTTAATATCAATCGATTTTCTACGAACCACGAATTTGTAATCGTTTCGAATTTAGTCAAACTAGGTTTTTCGACGGTCGTTTTTCTGTTATATCAAAGATATCCCGCAAAAATTCAAGTCATAACGATACGCATCCCCCCTTAATTTCCATTAACCTCCCCCACCAGTCGCCTAAATCAGCAGCTAATTCCTATTCACCGGGAATTCCGGTATATTTGAAATTCGAGGCCACAACCGGCTGCAATTCGCCACCCCGAAATATTCCGAACGGACACCAGGCAGCGGGGGCTCGTTAAAACTGGCAGTGGTGGGGGGAAGGATGGAACAAAACGAACGCGTTACCGGCCGAAATAACGAACACAGATGAACGGGTTTAATGACAGATAATGGAGTTCCCGGAGGAACAATAGGTCCCCCGTTGACCCGGTTCCTCTGTGAATGCGACCCGGAGTCGACGCACGTGCACCGAATTCTCACGCGAACAGAAATGACGACAGTCTCTGATTTTGCGGCTCGTTCTCCTCGAACAAATACTGTTACGCGCGATTCATTGGTATTTGAAAAAATAGGATTATTGACTGAAAGCACCGGAGCAAATTAGTGAACTACGTGTGTACCTGTCTGATGAATATTTTTTATCTAACTATAAGATATCTTATAGTGACTGGATAAGTGGAATGAGGAGTGGCTGTAGCCAGACAGAAAGAATAGATGTACTGACAGACGAGTAAAATAAGATCGTATATGATCAGACAGGTAGGTTTTGCATTTATACTGGGTGTTCGCAACTTGGAGATAGAGTCCGAGAAGACGTGATTTCATATGGAAAAATTAGTCGAAATGTAGAATAATATACGAGATAATCGAATTTGAATATTTATTGGACACGCGTGTTATCGAATAGGCCTTGGTTAACGCGTCTGTTCATTAAATTCTGTTTCTACACTTATTGCCGCCACGAATACATAACTGTTAGACAAATGTTGGAATAAAATTGTTTTGTAAATGTAATATTTCATAAAAGCCTGAGAGTAGTAACGATTAATTTTCAAGTCATTTTACCGTGCCCAATTCTATCTTTAAAGAAAAAGTAATTCTCAAATTCGGTACGTACTGCAATGGTCAGTTTCTTCGTCCGATGTTTGTACCCCGGGAGTTCGTTAGAGTCCGAAGTTAATTTACTTCGCAATTTTTGACGAGAATATCCGTCCGAACGACGGAAGTTTCAAGACCCTGGTCATGATTAGCGTTCTTTCTTCGTTTAACTTTATTTCGCAGCAGACTTCGCCGCGGAAAGCAAAGTCCCTTTGAAGACACTCCCTTTTCCAGGTGGACCAGCAATTTCTGGCAAAGTAGAAGGGCGGAAACTGGAGTGTCGGAAGGGATTGGAGGGCAGTTGAAGTAGGGAGGGGGGAGTACAAACAGAAATTTCTTGTAGCGGGGAATATCGTTTTATCGGTGGAACATTGGCTCGAGGATCTTGGAGATCCTGCGATTCCACGATCGCATGCTCCACAAAACATTCTCCTTATAAAACAAAACTTCAGAATTCGAGGACCGCAACGTTTCAAATGCAATACAGCTTACTTCAATTCTTTACATTAAATAGCTACGAATATTTTGCGATCAACGTTAATAATAAAATCTTACATACAAAAGAGGACCATAGAAATATTCAATGAACTAACCTTGCTTTGTGACTGCAATGAGGTATCAGAATTAATATGCATGAAGGTCTTTCAATTCCCAGAAGCTCCTGATTTTAATAAATTTATAAAGAAGTTCAATAGAGTATGGAATCGTTGAAAAATTAAATTTCCCGGAAGCTTGATTAAAAAGCATAAAAAGTATCTACCTACTCGCCGCTCGCGAAATCTTCCGGCCCGTATTCTACTTTTAATTAAAACCTCGCATCGCATTTCACCGACACACGTTCCTTCCATTCTCGTTATTTCGTTCGACGATATTTAAACCAAATACCCGGGGCCACGCGGTGCCCCGGCTGGAAACAAAGTCGACGTAAACGGCTATTTATCTGGCCGCCTTTCGCGGAATCTGCGCGCAGTGTACGGCGCGATACTCATTTTTCAGAGCACCAAAGGGGGGAGATTTTCCTTATCGTGCCCGGGCAGACATCCGCTGAGGAGCTGAGAGAGGAGGGGGAGGGGCAACGTCGAATCCGCGCGCGCACGATCATCCACGATATCTCGCGTGAACGTATAAAGCAATTATTTATGATAAAGGATTGATAATAAATTTTAATCCGAAGTATAAATACATTTCTGAAAGGCCAACTGAATTGAAGTGCGTGGAATTTCATTTTAACAAATGCATTTGACAATATTCTTTGAAAAAACCTCGATAGTCTTTAGGGATTTTACTAGGAATCCTTTAACGGGCCCTAATGCATTCAGATGTGCACAAGATGTCTTCAAAGATCCTTCAACGGACATACCATTATAATAATACATCTCGGAGAACACATTAGCTCAAATTTTCTAACTGGAACATCCAGCCAGCCATAACAGACTATAATCAGTCGCGAATTCAACCCCCAATGTTTCTCCTCGTACGTAATAATTGTAAAAGTTACAGACTTCCCCACTCGGGCAGTTCGTTAAAAACCAGGAAGTATCTCGATACACACTGTGGAGCCCTTAATTAAAATCTACCATAATCCTATTCAGTAAATTTCGTTCACAACCATACTTTGAGGGAAAATTCTCCCGATTTCAGATTCTCCAGTATCCAGACTTTCAGCTCTCCCCCCACCCAGACACACCCTGGTAAAGCGCCGACTCACCGAGCACTCTCGGTGACTTGTCGGTGAAATTCGAAACAGTGGAGAATATTTCGCATATCGACGCATACCTCGCGCTCGAACGACTCACGTTCACGGACGCGCGACTGACACAGAGGAATTCTTATTCCCCCACTGGGTTTCCGCGCGACTAGCATTCTTCCGCGGTGGCAAACGTCCCGGAAACGCGCGAACGGCACCTACATCCTCCCCCGCGTACGAGTGTCACGGCCTTTAACTCGCTTAGGCATCGTCGCGTCGAACGGAAGACAATGGAACGAGGGAAGGAGGCAAGGCTCTTCGAGTCTCAGCGGAATATAAAATCTGGCAGTGGAGAACGAGCGGGAAAGAAAACGGCTAGACGACTGTAGCGATCTATCGGTCGATCTGTTCCCGTTTCAGTTCTCACACTCTGGTAGAAACAAACGGATTCTCAGTTCGTTCAATAGTGCGCACAAGGGTAGAATCTGATAATTGGACTGCGGAAGTTTATGCAGATTCACAATTTCAAATATATTAAATAGGTTAATATATTAATAATGGAATGTATTAAATAACTACGAAACAATGAATTCATATAAATAAATTACCGTCAGTGCCATTTCTTTGGTAAATAATTACCGGCTTGAGGGGTTGTATCTTTCATCTTTATTGCATTTTCCAAGTTAAGAGGTGCTATAAATGCATAAACATCCGCCAGTCTACAGTGATAACGGTCGAAACGCGGCGGATCCACGGTCGTTCTCGAAATTCACGAAACAATTAGCGAAATTCCCATCGACCGCGACGCGATCGGAGCAGCTGAAACCGAGCCAGCGCGGCGGAAACGAGTCGACCGAGTTGCGTAAACGCGAACCCCCCGCTGCCCCCGTGCGCTCCCGTCGAAACGATTTTAATTAAAAGCTAATTATCGTTGGATTCGTAGAATATCGTCGCGCTCGTTAAACCGCGCGCGACCCCGAACGGAAAACAGAGATCGCCCGGACGTACGCGAGAAATCGCGTTGTTATTAACTTGCTGCACCCGCGACATAATTTCTATTTGTAACAACGGCGTGCGTGCTACTGCAACGTGCACACGGGAGGCCACGTGTGCGTCCTGGCACGTGGAATCAGTCGTGTGTAAGTCGTTCGCTCCCTCATACCCACGACAACCCTTTAGCAAGTTTCTTAAAAATGGACCAACGTTGCTCTGAAAACCATAGGCTTAGACTTCTATTTTTAGGGGAAAAAATAGAAAATTCTAAGCTCTGAAAGGAAAAAATTAGGAGATTTATGGTATTATTAACTGTAGGGGATGATCGAGGTGGAGATGTATTATCATAGTAAACTCCTCAGCACTAAGAAGGAAAGGTCCTCAGGTGTAACCCTGACATTTTTAACGAGGTTTAGCACATTGATAGAGTTTGGAATTTTGAAGTGCCGAGGAGCCTTCGGACACTCATCGAGGATTTACGGTATTCGGATAATACGTCGGAGAATTCGTTTTTAAGGACGCTTACATTTTATTCCGTAAAAATTAAAAACTTCTAGACGCGCTTACAGCTACCTATACGCATACTTCAGGCTTCCGGTATCTGTAAACTACGTAACATCGGCATACATACTCGGTATGTACAGTCCTCGAGACGGTGGCTCTCGAGAGTTTCTAGGGCGAACACCGTTCTCTCAATGGACGCTTATCGTTTCGAACTGAACGAGTTCCCCGTTGTATCTACAAAGCGGTCGTGTCTCTACCTCTCCCGAGTCGCTGTTAGAACTGTTGCGTTACGATTATCGCGATAGCATGATAAAGTAATGTCGAGCGGGCGGGCTATCCTTTATAGCTACTGTCGATGGCGGCTTATCGTATCTAATATAATACACTTAATGCACAGCGGAATAACCAAATTCTTCCACCCGACGATACGATATATATATGAAACGATCTTGGAATAATGTCCATGACACAATGTTGATCTTTTGTCATTTCTTTTAATCGAGCCCACAAGTCGATCGAAACGTGACAAATCTGGGGGTGGATATCTTTTGGTTATTAGACCGTGTCGTAGCGACAGATTCCTTTCTAGAAATTGGCACTAAGAATTCAAAGATAGTCGAAAGAATACTGTTGGTAAATATCGTTTAACCTCCTCGAGCTCCGCCTCGTCGTCCAGGCCGATCTTCGAAACGGTTCCCGGGGGATCCTCGAGCCCATCTCTCAATCTCATTCTCTACAACTTTCTTCTCAGACGCAATAAGGTTACCTTTAATGCCTCCTCCGAGAACGTCGGAAAATATTCCGTTTATACACTCCGCTCCAGTCCCGAGAAGAAAAAGGAGAAACGATCCCCTTTCCCCCCTCGCCTGAAACTTGACGGTCTGGCGGCTGGTCCGGCTCGATGAAATCCGTGGAACGAGTTACACTATACACGTTAAATCTACATGTATACGACGGTTAAGAGATACTGGAGGCTTTCACGGCCCGGTGTCTTATAATTCGTAGCGTTCAAGACTTCTGGATGTAAATTGGGTTCTTCTGGATCCGTTTAGGGTCTCATGATACAAACATGTTGATCTTGGATTTCATTCCCATTATTTGTTTACAGATATTTGAATTCTTATTGGTTGTTATCGATCCAGAATCAAGGATTTAATTGATCGATTAAAAAAATGGTCTACTTTGCAATTGGTCCAGTAACACATATGAAAGTCTTAATTGTACTAGGTGTACCAATGAGTAGTCCACTATTTTTGATAAGTACCTATCCTATTTTACCAATATTAAAGATATTGCTACGATATTGAAACTAGAGTGAACTAGTTATTGGTACACCTAATGATTCAATTAAAATCTACAGTAAGTTATAAAAAATAATTGAGGAAACTCGACAACAAAACGTTTAACACAGTAAGAATTCTTCTATTTCAGGTGACGGTTACCGTGTCGATTAATAATTTTCTGTGACCCTCGACCACTCACGGAAGGGCAGAATATACTCCCGGAAGTCTTGAACGCTATCAACGTGTACACGGTCGTACGTCTCCGGTTTGCGATGCAAGCCGTGTCTGGGCTCGGCGGTATTTAACGGCTAACATGCTTACTAATTCGTGGGAATGGATAGTGGTGGAAAAGCGGCGGAACCTGTGCGGCAGCGTCTCAAACGAGCGATAAGCACCGGTGTAGTGACTTCCGCGTTAAACTCGCTTAACGGCCGGTGTAATTAATTAAAGGACGAAGTTCAGTGTCCTGAGAAGCCCTTGAGCCACTTTAATCCTGGTTACCCACACCCCACAGCTTTTCGTTTTCTTCTTTTTGTCGTTAAGCTATTCACGGAGAATCTTCGACAGTCCACGTTCCGAATTTAATGCCACCTTCGAAGATTGAATTTTCAATGGATTTTTAATTTCATGGTCACTGAGATCCTCGGCCGTCATAGCGAGAAAATTTCGTTAAAACACTCATTCCCCACGCGCGAACGAGATGAACGGAATATAGCGAGCCAACAGGAAATAAATAACGCGTTCAAACGTTGATATTACAGGGCTTCAGCTCCATGAACTGATAGGGTACATGCAACGTGGTGTTGTTGTGCTCCACCAAGAGGTGACCTCGCCTGGGGGACGCCCCCACGACCAGAACTGTTTCACCCTTTAGCAGGACCACCTCCCCTTCGCCCTCTTCTGAAAGAACAACAATTTCGTGCGTATTGGGAATTCGGGAATCTCCCGATACAGAATCTGTTCATGACGAGAAATCTACAACCCTAAACCCATTGTCATACCTTAGAAAATTTAAAGAGTTTGTTACAATTTCTAATACCACTGTGGAAAATGAAAGAGTCTGTTGCAATACTTCTAATGCCACTATAAAAAGCTGTGTTACCACTGATAAGAATATTAGCTTGTGATGACTGACTAAACAACAGTAGATTTGATGCCGTTCATCCACCAACAAGACTACACTCGGAAACTTTCACGAAAGAGACCGTGAGTTCCGTCCCCGTGTAGGATACAACAAGAGCGGAAAGAAGAAGTTCTTTAAAAAAAAAAAAAGGAGGAGAAACACAGACATCCAGTTTTAAACAAGAACATCCAATGGCTCTTACCTGGGAAAGGCATCTTCATGATCCTCGTCTGCGGGTAGCCCAATTTCGTGTTGCCTGTCACGGTGTAACTCCTGCTGGGCGGGACAGGGGGCGGTCGTTCCTGCGAACAAAGTTTCAAAGACTTTCCTCTACCGTCTCGACGACGAACGCAAGTTGAGGCGGAGAACTCAACGGAGGAATCGGAGGGAGAGAAGGATATCACGAGAGGCAACGCGCTTACCAGATCCAGCCCAAAGAGGGTGCACGTTTGCTGGATCATCTTCTGATCCGCGCACTTCTCCGAGGGATCGGGAGGCGGTGTGCCAGAGATCGGCTGTGGCCTAGGTCGTGTTCCGGTCCCTGTACCTGTCCCGGTCGTCACGTTCCTCTGAACGGTTCCGGTGTTGGTCGACGTCGGCTGTTGAGGCTTCTTCGGACCGATCACGGAAGACACACCTATCGTGGTCTTCCGGATCGGCCACCTTCTACGCACCCTCCAACCTCTCCAGGTGGCCTAATCGTGTACAAGGAAATAAACAGGTGTCACGATACTGGAGTTAAATTGTCTATCACTTTTGGATGTTAATTAGTTTGCTATTTGTAAGAGAATAATTTTCCTGAGGCTGCTAAGAATAACGTAACGAAACCTTGGATGGATTTAAATGAATTAAACAATTAATTGACCGATCAAGTGATTTTTTAACCAGAAATTAACTCACCTGTATCGCAGTCGCGGCCCTTCTCCTCGTCTCCGACCTCAGATTCTCAAGCTGCTGCCTAATGCCTTCGCTCAAGAAGATATGCCTCTTGCCCAACGCCCAGCTGGTACTCGCGCCGAATTTGCTCTTCAGCTGTTGAGCATTCTGTAGAATGAGCTTTGTGTCCTCGACGGCCTGTTCCTCCGCCCGACGCAGCTGCTTGAAAGGCGCAATCAGCCTGTACCTCGCGTTGAACGCCTTGAACCGCATTCGGTGGGGATATCCTGCGATTATAAAATCATTAGAAGAGTAGGTCTCCAACTACCCTGTACAATGTCGTTTCGTGGTCGAAGTCAATGTACAGCCTCGATCTAGATAACACGGTAGTCACTGTGAACAATAGCAAACGATAGAGTCACGAATAATTCATAGTCGAGAGACCCGCCCCTTTAATCTCAGCTCGAAATCCCCGTGTTCCTAACTCCCCCGTCCCCGTCTCTCTGTCAGATCAGATCGAGTACTACACGCTGTAGCACGAATTATCGAGTGACTTTGTATTTCTAATCGATCCCACCCCGATGAAGATCTCAACCCAAAGACATTCCGAATGGGTAGGGTAGCAGACGGCGAACGTCTAAAGTCGTTCGGATGCCTGAGCGTTGGAAATTGAACGTCGGTAGTAGTTTCACGACGTACCGCCGGCCATTAGATTCACTGTCTCCAGAACTTGAAGGGATCGTATCTGACGCATAGTCACGCCCCTGTCTAGATGCAGCGGCGTTTCTGTCCCGTTGCTTCTAATGCACCTGACAAAGTGCGGCCTCGCGTGGACGAGAGTTCTCAGGAGATTATCCAGCCTCGTGTGGAAATCCTGCGTCAACGTGGAGATCGGCTCGTCCCCGTTCAAACTAAAACCACAAGACAGACACACGGGCCGATTTCGATGGTGCTGCAGTGCTTATAATCGTGGATAGAACCCGGAATTTCAACTCGAGGCAGAGAGAATAGATGGTGGTGTGTTCTTACAGGTCGGTGTGAGAGGTCGGCGATATCCGGAAGCTGACACCCCGGGGCACCGTGTCGCTCGCGTACAAAGCTTTCAGTTCGCTGCCGAACAAGTGGGTCGCGAAACCAAAGCTGCAGGTGTGCTTGTAGAACACCGCCACCAGGTCGTCGGGCACCACGTCCTTGTTCGTATCTTTGAGGGGGAGGAGAAAAGTTACCCTTGTATTTCGCCGATGGAGCATATAGTCTAGGTAAGGGGCTGCAGAGCTTTAGGATCAACGAATCTTGGGGGGATCTGTATACATATATCTCTGTGATTCTCCAAATGATCTTGCACTATGATTGGATCTGACTACGCGTGAAATTCAAAATAGTTTACATTTGATTTCTACAGAGAGTTCAAGAGAAAGGATGAAGAAACTTCCGACGAAGTTGAATTTTACTTTTCAATTCTGAATACAGGGAGACTAGGGACTCTGATAGACTTGGTCCTGATTTCTACTGACTGCAAGGGGAAAGGATTTTTGGCTAGACACGCACCCAGGAAATCCGACGCGTCGTAAGTTACTCTACCGGCGAAGTGCTGGATCCCGAAGGATCTACAGTCGACGGTCCTAGGCTCGAAAAGCCGGGGATTCTGTTTGTGCTGGACTTTCACTTTAGCCACGTAGCTCTCAGCCGTGCCGCGAATGGAACACTCAACGTCCAACATGCTCAGCAATCCGGTACGCTGCGGACGAAACGACGGTACACATTCGGCAGAAAGCAACCTGCGGTCGACACGAACAGAGGTTCAGAGTTATCGTACTCACCAGGGAGGAGATGAGATCGATGCACGGCACATTGTCGACGTAGTCAACCTCCACGTCGCAACGGATACCCTCGTCGCGGCAGCTCTCAATGGAACTCTTGAATATGTGGGTATTGTAGAAGTGTTGCATCGTCTCCGCGCAGAGATTGATACACAGGTGCTCGAGCTGGCTGGGCTTTGGGTCCTCGAAGCCGAACATGTCTAGGATTCCTATGAATCCGTCGGTGGCGTGTCGCACGGCGTTGTTTAGGGCTGTCATGCTTCTGGAACCGGTACCACCTGGACACAGACATGAATCATCGAAACTGGTGGGTAGCAGAATGAACGTAAGAGATTAGATTAAGTTCCATGATAGTTGATAACAATGTTCAATTTGCTTTTTACTTCCGAGGGTGGAATTGAGTTTCCTCAGGGCTAATCAATGCTTCTGGTCCGATCCAGAAACATTCTACCTCTACAATATTTCTACAGTATTCGTATAAGTCTGCTGGTAGCTAATAGCCCCTAAATCCTTTCTTGAAAAATATTAACCAATCCAATTTTCAGACATTCAAACAAGAAACAACGTCTGTCACTTCTGCTGACCATTAACGTACGATGGTCAGCTACCTTCCATGATCCCTCACTAACCTGCAGAGCTACCAATGGTCGACGCGTGCTGGCTAGTAACCTCGGCCTGATTGTGAACCGACTCGTTCGAGTCCGACGAGAGCGTGCCAAGGGTGGAGCCCAATCTCTTCAGACTGTTCGCTCTCCTGACGATGGTGGCCACGGTGCGGCAGTAGAGCGCTTTCGCCAGCGAGTCCCTGGTCATGTTAGACTGCGTAAACAAACACCGTTCAGCATGGTTCGGCCCCGACTAGACGGTGATTAGGTCAGATCACTCGCGAAATCGCACAGTTACACAGTACCATATTCGCGTCGCAGACCGACTTGACCAGCTGTCCGCGAGCGTTATGGGTCCTGGACGTAAGACCTCGAAGCAGGGCCGGCGGGGGGACACCCAGAAGAGCAGCTACGCTGGCCAGCTCGTTCTCGCCTATCACCCCCACCTCCACGCCTGGACGATCCGTGAAGCCCACGTTCCCGAGGATCAGAACCGCTGCCAGGACCCTAACCACGTCTAGAAAGGGTATACCTAGCACACCTGGAGAGAAAATTATGAAAGTCCGATTATCTAATAGTCTGTGTTGAAACATCTATGTATAATTGATTTAAGATT
This sequence comes from Dufourea novaeangliae, assembly GCF_001272555.1. NCBI lineage: Eukaryota > Metazoa > Arthropoda > Insecta > Hymenoptera > Halictidae > Dufourea > Dufourea novaeangliae. Next base: position 83,082 of record NW_015373920.1, on the reverse strand, counting down.
GATCACTTGCGATGAATGATGTTGAAAGGTCTCTCCTAGAGATTAATATAAACGAGGCTGAAGTGCTCACCTAAACAGGCCTTCCACGCCTGAAACCTGATGGCATCCTCGGCTTCGTCTTGCCTAGTGTCCCCGTGCTGAAGATACCTTAGGTTCTTCAAGTTGTAACCCTCCAAATTAAGTTTCACTATTGAGCAAGACACAACGGAATCAGGTTCACTCTCAAATTGAATAAACAATTACAGTATGTTACTGACTCTTGCTAGAGTCTCCTAAGAGTCTTGATCTCTACCTCTTTCCTCGTGGGAGAGGCCAGCCAACATTTGGTAAAATATGTGATAGTTCTTCTCATCTGGCAAGGGCCTGATCACTCGCGTCTGGTCCAAGAAATAACAATGTATCTTCGTTCTGTACAGAGCACCGTCCGTCACCTGGACCTCGATAAAGTGACCCTGAGGAAACATCCAATTTCTTGGTTTCTCACTAAAAATAGCTATTATCGAATCATAAATTGCCACGTACTATCCTAGAACTCTCCGAATTGGTGGCAGTCTTCGCGGATCCTAGAGACCTGAGTACGGTGAACGCAGCGGCCAGGTGTTTGAAGGCGTCGGTCTCGGGTCCACCGCCAGCAACGTCGAACAATTGCCTAAGTAACAGCATAGAGGCGTACGTTTTCCCAGAGCCGCTCGTCCCTGTGGATGAACGTACAAAATGTTCAACTCGCGCAGTTCAGACACATAGAAACGACGTTGAAAGACGTCGACTGTGTTTACCAGAAAGAATTATCGCCTGGGGGTAGCCGGTCTCCGATTGTTGTCGCACCGCTTCCTGGACGACTTTGTTCAGCTGGGGGGCCAAAGGTACAGCCCTGGTGCTCGTTAAGGTCAATGGATTCCCGACGTCCGTATAAGGATTGATACAGACCAGAATCGGGCCCACGTTCGTCTGAAATGCGCATTCCCATTATCCAGGCGTCTGATTATCAATTTTGCGTTCGGGACGTTCTACGAAATTCATGAGATACAGATGACAGGAATGGGGGGGGGGAAGGGTAATACACGGGAAGAACCTTCTTGTTCCATCGGGAATGTCATTCTTGTCGGTTGTCTGTCAAACCTGGTTCCCTCTCGGGACAAGTATACATATAGAGAGTAGAAAGTGTTTGGGAAGATTAGTCATGGGTCGCCCTGTTGTCATGTTAATCGTATCAACTTGACAACCGTTTCGAATATACGAGGGATAGTCGGAGTATCAGCTAGAGAGTCTATTTTCCTAAACAAGGAAAAGGGTATCCAGTTAGTTCCTCTTATTTAGAAAATTTGTTTCCTGAAGAAGTCAAGCACTCAGCTGTTAATGCAGAACAACGTCCACCAAGAACGAAAAATTAATCTATTGGCTAATGTTGCAACGCAGAAATCAAAGCCAATCCCCGGATAAACGTTCCCGAGGAGTAATCTCGCGAGCTGATATTTCACTTTGCGCCGTCCGCATGACCGCAGCTTCCTCGAATAATATCCCTGGAGGAGAATGAAAGGAGCGTCGGAGACTTAGAAATCGGGACAGTTAGGGCGAGGAAGCGAACGGGAAGAGGGGGGAATGGATGGGCGAAGGAGAGGACGAGGGAGGCAAAGAGCGCAGGGTGGTGCAACAGGCTACGGAGCGGCGAGGCTTTGGCGGGCCTTGGTACCTATTAGAAGCCCACCTAGAGAAAGCAACACGCCGGAGGACGAACAAAAAGGTGAAAAACGCCCGGACAGCCGAGTGGGGAGGGAAAGAACCGGTCCCAAGACAGGGCCCGTGGCTAGCGATGGGCGCTTGAGACTCTCTGCTCCGAGCTTTCGAGCAACTGGGTCGTGCAATCATACGATCTCGCGTTTCTTAGTGGTGGGATCAATTTTCCAAACAATATTCATTTCATGTCATTTAAAATTTCTGTTTGACAGTTCTTGACACTGTTGGTTTATAAATTAAAATGGCAAGTGTACTAAACTTCACTTCATCAATCTTGGAATAATATCCTGAATAATAATTGTATGGTATTCTTCTCCGAGGAGCCTTCGAACATTGATCGAAAATATACTTGCCTGATAGTATACTTGATAAATCATTCTCTGCAAATCACGATACAAAGCAACATATCGTGTTTATACTATTTTCCCCGCGAATCATATCAAACCCATCGCTACTCACAAGCCACCTAACTCGTCAGAGAAGGAGGAAGAGAAACAGGAGACGGTGAACGGACAGAGAGACGAGAAAAGGTCGGAACAAAAAGAAATACAAGAAGGGAGAACACAGAGAACGAGAAGGAAGAGAAAGAAACAGGAATAAACTTGACGTAGGAAAAACACGGACACAGGAGATCGAGAACATGATCTACGCATTTGCCCGTATCTAAAGATCAGCCAGGATCGGACCCTCTATACCCGGAAGGTGGAGCTGTAACTCAATCGTGAAAGTGCGAAGGCCCAATTAAACCGAGGAATTACGATTTCCTGTATGAATCCCCCTTCCCTTGAGCCGATTCCACGCCTAATCGTTCCGCGCGCTGAATAATATAGCGATTCTAATCGAATCGATGCCCGGGTTTCCTTTAGAAACCTCTTCTCCCGCTCTGCGGCAAGGGGGGAGGCACTTTCCCTTCCTCTCTCTACCTATCGGATGGTGTGCCTCATTAAAACCTCGGAAAATACCGTCGAGGATGCTCTCTCTGTAACGGGCATCCTCGTCGACGACTAATTGCTCGAACCGGTTCAAGGACGGAAACGAGGCCCCTTTTGGCGTCCATCGGGTGGAGGGGTGGGGGGATGTTCGCGCGGCGATCCAATCAAGAAGCATGATATCTGTCCGCGGTCACCGATTTTAGAGTCTATCGACTTTTTCACCCGCGGCGTTCCCTTTCTTTTCGACCCCCCACCCCCAGTTTCCCCTCGTTTAAACGACCTATTGAGAAATCTCCCCGATTTCACCGCCGACTCTGCTTCACGATATCTTTCTCTCTCTCTCTCTTTCTCTCATCTCTTATGCACGTGTGCAAGAGGGAGAAGATTTTCGCAGCATCGACGAAGGGGCCTCGTTAAGCCCCGACAACCGAACGAAAGACGAACACTGGTAATCGATCCGGGGCAAGCGGAAGAGTAGACCTAGGGACCACGGAGGGGTCTAGATCGAACCTGACAGAACGGCGTCATTTCTCGAGATTTCGTTATTGCTGAAGGATTCACGACAGGGTAGAAGAAGTACAAATTTTATGGAAGCATACGAAAGATTGGTGGAATTGAGATCGTAGCCCTTCTCGGTCGAATTGCCCAACGAAAAGGAGAGCCCGATGAAGTGCTCTCTCCACCAGAGGAGCGGAAAAAAAAGAGGCACGCGTTAAGGAATGCCGGGGAGAGAAATTAAAACACGGAGCACGATAATGGAATGCGAGCGTGCCAGCTGCGCGTGCTACGACGCTCACCGAGCCGAGACAGGGTGAATTCTTAATAGGGGACGCGCGCGCGCGCCCGAAGGAAGATATCGCGGTGGTAACAAGAGAGTGGAGAGAGAATAAGGGAGAGAATCGTATTAGCCTGTAACCTATGAAATGCTCGGTTTCTTGATGAACGAGGAGTAAGCTTCGAGTGTGACACGATTTAATATTGCCTATAATATATACCCGTAATAACTAGGGTGGCCCATTATTAATAATTAGACTATAGATTTTATGCATTTATCGTAAATGTGAATATGCAAAACACGAGAAAGTAAAAGATTTTCAACCTTTAATAGAGGAAAAATTATATTCAGCGAATGCATATCAAAACATAATATAATCTCTCCTCAGATTAAATCCCATAGTGATATACTACTATATAGGATTCCATTAACCTGTCTGTCCACCTCGTGCAGTTTCTACTTCGACTAACCACGACCGACAGCACATCAGATCAATTTTCTAGACTATCGTCATACTTTTCCTCGACGAATCGAACTTCCCCTGGCGACTGGGTACCACCAATGACGGACCATCTCGTAGAAAAATAAGAATCCTGTCGGAAGTAGTTAAACCAAAAAGCTCTCACACGCTCGTGAAGGCCGTCGAAGTCAAATATCGAGAGAAGAGACTGAGCACGCTCACGGAACCGCCTTAAGAGCCCCGGAATCGTCGCCTAGGTGGATTCCGACGACCAGGAAACGCTTTCAGACTCCATCGGGACAATTCCGCGTACTCGTGAAACTACGGCAGATCGAACGGTTTTCGATCCTCGAGCGTGTCCTCCGTTTGGAATCGCGGAGGCGCATCAATCACCTCGATAGCAACGCGAGCGTGTCGCCGGACGCGGACACGGTAAGTTCGCGGGCTTTCTAATTGAGATGAATGCCCGATTTGCCCCACGACTGCTGGACGAATCGAGATTCTCATGTACGGTACACCCGCGTGGTATTTAGCGAAGACACCTTTCCGTGTGACGTCGACGATATATTACGTCCAGCTTCGACATTCCGATATTTTTTTTCGGCGATACGGTGAGGGAGGCCAACGATCGTACACGTCTGCAGCCACAAAACTGCGAATGGAATGTCTTTGAATTAAAATTGAAATTGATATCCAGAATTGAATTGGTATTGAATTGGCCAATCGGTATCTGACGTATATTTTGGCACATAGGTGTACTGACCTTCTGGATCACGATTTTTAAATATCTAACAGCACTTACGTGATACTGCTTGGCGCAAAATCGAGCCTGGAGACACTTAAGCACGGCATCCTCCGTCAGGGGGCCCGGTAGGTGGATGAGGTCGTCCAAGGCCGTGGAGGTCGTGGGACCGGAGGAGGCTGACGTCCCTTTCGGGGGACATCGATGCTGGCCCTGGTTGCTTTTCGCGTTTTTCACGTCCGCAATGATACTGGAGATCGGTGGAGACCGTAAACAGCCCAGAGCCGTCACGCAGGACACTATACCATCGTCTGGGATCCCATTGTGACGTTTCGGGGAGTCCAAGTCTGCGCAGAAATCCGCGGGAAATATCCCACGTCGACATGTGTAAATATCAGACTAGTGTAAAATAGGATTTTTAATTTTTCCATAATATAATAAAATTTCTCCAGAACAATGAATCATCGCGGCGATAATGGCCAGGAACGGAAGTGAATTCGAACCGAACCACGGAGTAACTGTATATACTCCGCGCTCGATTCAGCAAGCTCGATTAACCAGAAAGTATTCGAGATCAGACGGACTGGATCGCGCGAGTAAACCGCTTTGGCCGGCATCGCAAATATTTTCATTCTCCGTCCAGTCGAAATCACGGATGGGTGAAGGGGAGGACGAATCGATGGATTAAACGTGGGCGAATTTTATTTATTTTCTCCTTTCCTTCTAACTACCGAATGGAAAAAAGCAGCGGACCGACTCTGGCGCCAAAAATGGTAAATAAATCATGAAACGCTTCGAATCCCGGGGAAATAGCCGCCGTTGTGTAAATAGCATGGTGAAACGTTCACCAATTCCGATGATTTTGCGGAGAAATCGCCTCCCTTCCACCCTCCTCTCCCGGTTATTTAAAATATATGATTCCCACGATCGAAAGGGCGCCGTCCCTCTAACGATCGTCGTTTTCAGGAAATGTGCGCGTATCACGAATTAACGCCGCAGTGACGATATTACCGCGGCGTTTAAATATTAACGAACCACCTCCATCCCAGAGTTGGATGAATGCACGCTGTCCCACGTGGACGTACACACGATCCAGAGTCCTCGTTTTAATTCGCGATAATCGCCTCGAAATGCAACGCCGATTAAAACCTTCGCCGAGCTACGTTACAAGCAATTTCTGTATGTGTTATCGAAAGAGAAGGGGGGCGGTAACGATCCGAATATAGAGACTATGATGCAACGACCGACGCCCGGATAATATATTGATGAAGTTGCGAGTTTCCGAGAACAGCTGGATAACGCGTTCTTCCCGACTGAATCATCCAGGTCGTCCGTGTATACATCATTCAAAACATTTAGAGTGTGATCATGAAAAGGGTCTGTATACTCAATCCGACTCATCGAAAATCTGCACTCTCCACTATACACAGATCGTTACCAAATCAATCGAGCACTTTTCGTATTCTCGAGCACTCCTGAGTGACAAGATAGGATTGGAGGGGTGGGGGGCATTGGTCACGAAATCCCCCCGGAGAATGCACAGCACGGAATCATAAACCGACTCGTCTGTATCGGATATACTGACCAGATATTAAATTGTTAGCTGCGGTCGAGTTGTGGCCGAGCGTGTTCGCGCCTGTGTGATTCACGTGCGGATGAACGATCGCGGACGCCGTCAACGTGTGCCCCGAAGGATGACCGAGGCCGTGCGGCAATGTGTTCGCCAACGGCAGCGTGGTCCTGGGCGGTACAGCGGGCGCAGGGGACGACGGCACGCCACCTCCCTTTTCCGGGCTTTTCGACGACGACAGGGGCGCCGCGGTGGCACCATTCGGCCCTGAATTGTTCGCCGGCTGGCTGACGTGCAGCCGGTTCCTCAGGGTCACCAGTTCCGTGCTCAGGCTCCTGAGACGCTGCTGTAGATGCACCGCTTCGTTCGAGGACGAGGCATCTGTAAAAGGCAAAGCAGATTCGTGAGCTCTCCCCGTTGATCCTCGAACGTGGGGATTCCGTGGATCGAAGGTTGTCGAACGGATGATGGTGGGGATCGATGACCTTGAACGGTCGATACTTCCCGCCACTACTCGGAGCGAGGTTGAGGCCCCTCCACCATCAGTCCAGTCCCTTCTTCGCGCCACAATTCGTTTGAGTGTATGACAAAGTAGTATTTAGTAGTATTATATTACTATAGTTAGTAATTCATGTAGACAAAGTAGAGAAATTAGTGGAGAAAGGGGAGGGGGCTCTTGAAATCCGGACCTTACGTTGAATAACGATGACGTGGAAGATTCAGTTATTGAACTTTTACAGACTTAGTCTCATACTTCTGATCAGTAGTGCATGTGAGACATTTTCCCTCGAAAAATGATTCCCACGATTCCCAAGGATTATACAGACACCTCCAACAAATTCCCTTGACCTATTTACACTGTACAACTGTTCGGTCAAAAGGCACTTCACACCCGGAAGTCAGAAACAGCAAACCGTTGAAAAGGATAAACAACGAATAGATTCAGTATAGAAGAGTTGCAAACGGTCAATCAAACGTGGAATATTATTTTATCCCAGAAACAATTACTGGCTGCTTAACATTCATCGACGTTCCACGGTTGTTTCCCCACTCATAACGCGACGGATTAAACGCGGGGAAGTAGTTTAATCAGTAAAATCCACCCAGTCCAACCTTCGAACCGTGTTATCCCCACGTAAAAATTCTCCTCGACGAACTGTTGCCGATGCGAGGCACGGCCCCGTCGAGACCGGGCAAACGAACTCTCGAGCGCACGATAAAAGGGTTATCACGCGTTTCGCGAGCCAGGGCAAACAACGTATCGCAAATTCGGCTGGGCCTCGTTTTCTAAATGAATTATTTCTACCTGGCAGGGGTACGAGAGGGCGAAAGCGTAAATTCCGTTCGGACCACCGATCCTCACCGGACTTTTCGCTACTGTGTGTGTGTGTGTGTGTGCAGCGACTGCATTTTCCAGCGTGTCCACATTATAGGCAATTTAACGAGGGATGGGGGGCGTTAAAGGCCCAGCAAATGTTCAGCGCGGCGTTTCGCTAATAACGGAAAATTACTCGCCGTCGAAGGCCTCTTTCCCCGCGAATCCCGATGAATATTTCAGGGAAATTACCGCGCGACACACAGCGCCATCCTCAAAAACACTCCCCAACCCCGCTCTAATGACGCTGGAGCAATTAGTTATTTATTCGTTCCGCGATCAACGGGATACGATCGAAAACGAGGTTGGAGTACGCTTGGAGGCCACCGGAGAGTATCCGAGAATCGTCCGAGCGAGCGGAAAACTTCGAGGTCGAGTCGTCGTCGTCGGTGGTTTGCGCGCGATTTTATTGCCGGGTGAAGATTTACTGTAGCGTTGTCGTTGCGTGACGGGCACGCGGACGCTAATGGGCCCATTCGCTCGGTCTCTCGCCGTTCTAGCGGTCATTTGCATTGCGTAAATTGCGAGTGGTATAATAGCGCTCCTGAGTCGGAGAAACTGTTCGGGTGGAAGCTTCAAGGTTGTAGAGAAACCTGTAACGACTTAATGAAAGATACAAGACGACCTGTTGAAACGAGGATGAGCCACGAGAAACTATTCATCGATCCCTTCTAGAAAATACGAGGTGTGTCTATTAAATAACGAGACTTGGTTCCCTGTAGGCGATATATTCCTGGTAGCATCGTTTTCGCCTAGTCAAAGTCAAGGTTCGACCAGTTAAATTTTGGCTAATTGAACCAGAAGACCACGCGATCTAAAATATTCCCAGCCGTTTTATCGCGGCCAGAGGCGGTGGAGGGGGATGGCAAGTGGACGGAAGAAAGGGAGGGCAGACAGGGGGAAGAATCGCGAAGGGGGTCGAAGATGAATGAAAACGGTCGATCGTCCATGAATGGCGGAGATGGGGCGCGAGAAAGTAACAGAGTCCACCACGGTGTGTGTTGTTCTCGTGTTGTTTTCGCGCGTGGACGCTCGTAAATTCTTCCTTCCCTGTCAACCGTGCTTGAAAAAAGGGGGATGTAATTATTTCCTACGTAGTAACACTCGGCTTAGACTCGAGTTCCTTCATTCCAGCCACGATTCTCGAAAGAAACCAAGAAGTTTCCCTTGGTGCTCTCCACTCTTTCGTATAAAATTAAAAATGAGGAGGAGGAGAACGGTTGTTCTTTCCAGCCTGTTTGGCCCTGGCGCCGTTCTCGGCCCAAGTTTTGTGGTAAAAAAAAATGAAGCCACGGCTTTCTTCGACGGTTCGAGGAAAAAACAAGGCGACAAGTGGCGCCCCGGTTTCTTGTCCTACTGTGCTTTTCTTCTTGGACGCTGTTGCTCTCTCTTCTCTAACCACCTGCGAGCTTCGCGACGCTCTGTTCTCGACCTCTGCGCGCACCTGTGTACCGTTGATCCGAACTACAATAGCGGAGGGACGAGCGTAAACTCGGGACAGAGGATCCCTCGATCCGTTCAGAGCTCTGTCGCGCGAGAGACAGCTGTGCTATTCTCTTTTCTGACCTCCTGGCGTTAAATCGACAGATGTGTTCTTTTTTGCCTACATCGGCGAAAAAACTCGGGGAACTGTGACGCAGTTGACATTGAGACCTGGTGCAATTCAAGATGATCGGGGACAGTCATTGCTTAAAGACTGTGAAAACCTCTTTACACCACTATACAGCAAATCCACGATGAGCAAGTGCTTCTGTGTGAGATAAGTCGAGAATATAGACGGATTCTGGTAACGGTCGATACACTTGAGTACCATTTTACACCCCACAGGTATAAAGATAGATGGAGGTAAGGAAAGTAATTAGGTTCCACCAATGAATATTCAAGCTTCACAGCACCAGTTAGTATAATGATTAATGTACTCCCTACTGTACGCTGAACTTGTTCAAGAAATAGTTATCGTTAAGCCTGATACTTTCTCACATGGAATGACAGCTACCAAGACTGAATCATCGTCGAAAGGGGGGAGGGGGGCAAAGTCTGCTTTGCAGTTCTGCAGCTGCTTGCCTACAAGGAATTCAATCTACCTATGCCAGTGGTCCCCGCAGGACACCTTCGAACGATACGAATCGCCTCGCCAAGCTGATATCAATCGAAACATTGTCTCGGGGCGCTAGGTTTACTCGGAGTCATGGAGTTCTATCACTGTTTTCCATCTACAGGCCAGGAGAACTCGTCCAGATTAGCGCTGGTCTCGCGTCCGTTTCTCCGCGGAAACTACCGTGTATATACTGGTTTCTAATCAGACCGTTTAAAAAACGAACACGTCCGTTCGGTGGTATGACGACCCGACCTACGCGTATCTGCGTATGTACATACACCCCGTGGACCACGGAACCGGCCGTTCCCTCGTGTCCCATATTCGTGAAACCAGTCGAACTGGTGTGCGCGACCGTTGTTGAAAAGCGCGTTTACGCGGATTCGTTCGCGCGACTCGTACCGTCGTCGATTTTCTGCGGTGGCGAATTTACGACGATATATCGCGATCCCCCTATCCGCTTCCTGGGCAAAAGTTTCCTTGTTCCTGGTGTCTGGAGGACGTTGGTCGAATGTGAAACAGCAACCGACAGTTGTCTTTTAGATCTTTTATATCCCTGACATAGTTCTGATCTCATACCTTACATTTTAGGGCCTGAACTGATCTTTGGGAGTTCAAAAAGGGTTTAAAGTGAGGATGTTTTCAAATATCGAGCTTCAGATCAAACTTAGGACTGGGGTCTTGTGTTTATCGTGTCCATACCGCGTCGATTATCAGACAGACATTATTATTATCGCGTCGAATGCCGAATCGATCCCACGTTTGCAGGATCGGGGGAACGCGGAACACCGAGACAAACCAGTCACGTAAATAACGGCGCGTATGCACGCCGATCCGGCGTTAAATAACATATATTTCCAATTCTCAGAACCGATTACGTAACTAATCTCGCATCCGGAAATCGACATCAAACCAGTTGTGTAGAAGTACGACGTAGAACCCAGGTGAACACAATGAGAAGGTAAAATAAAGGAAAAATTACAGGGGTGGTCGCGGCACTACAGACATCGTACACGGAGAAGACAACCCAAGGGATCGAGGAAAGAAACGAAAGGTAGCGCAGACGGAATACATTAGAATGAAGTCGAAGCCGCGACAAGAGAACGGTGTCACAAAAAGAGGAATTCACCGTGGAAAGACTAAAGATAGCCACGAAACTAAAAGAACGGGAATAAATACAGAGGAGGCCACAGGCAAGGGACACCACCGGAAAGAACAAAAGGGAAGGAAAAGAGGAGAATAAATAAAACGTGGACGACGATAGACCATAGAGAGCCACGAAACCATAGATGGAACTAAACGATCGGGAGACGAAGTAAGAAAGATCGAAAGGTGGAGAGGAAACAAAACCAAAACTTCCACCAGAATAGGAAAGAGTCAGACCAGAATAAGAGACAGAGAGACGAATGGAAGGAAGGGGATCGTATATCACAATGAGGTAAAAGTTTAGTGGCCCATTCTCGGGACACCCAGAAAATGCATCGCGATTCATAAAACCTCGATCGCGGGTGAACACTTTCAATTGCCCGGGCAATCGAAACCCCGGTCGAGTCTGAAAGCGATACGAACGGGTGGGGTCTTTATTCACGGAACCGATGCATTGTTTACCGGCGGAGCTGGGTCGCGTTTTAAGTGGCGCGAGTATCGCGATAAAAACAATTTTTACATCGAGCCACTCCGCTCTCATCGATACTTCGTTCGCGGACGGTAGCATTAATTGAAGTAGATTCACCGATCGAGATGTAAAAAAAAAATATTGCTGCGAAACGCAGGCCCATTGACGCGCGACACAGCCGCGCAATCGGTTGATAGACGAGAGTGGTCGATGTTTTACGAAACGTACACAAAATAAAAATTAGTCGAATTCCGCGGGCAACGCATCGCTGATACGAGCGATCAACCCCGTGATTTTGGATACCGTTGAAACCGATCGCCGATTACAGTTTTTACGTGGAATCGATAGACTGTGAATTTTATGCGATTCCAGCGGGCGATATCGTCTGATTGTCAGCACGATAACAGATATAATGAACGTAGATTGAAACGTTTGTGTTGCTTGGAGCCCAACGAGATCCTTGATAGCAAACCCAATCGAATACGTGGAATAACACTGCGTATTCTAATAGGACGAAGGTTTCTAAAAAATTTTAATATTAGGTCGTAAGTGCAAATGCTTCAATTTTGATCTACAATCATCTGTACTGGAAAAAACGAAAGAAAGATTCCTATTATTTTAATTTGGCATAAGTGTTGTCAATCAAGCTTCAATATCCCCTAAACAATATTTATTTCAGGCTTTCAGCAATTTCGTAATACCTTGTAACGTTTACCGTATATTCGTTAAGTGTCCTAGTACTTATGAGCGCGGGAGCGTAGGTTTCTCCCTGATTAGTGATTATCCATACGTCACCGTGTGCTCTACAGTGCCTGTCGATGTCACCATTCCCGAAACCAATCGTGATCGGTGCTCAACCGCAAATTCATTCCAGCCAGGTATGTATATACCGATTCGGCTTTTCCCAGGCGAAGTCATGGATCGCGGCCAACGCGCGTTGATGATTAATCATCCTCGCCACTTTCGATGGGTTGTCGTGAACGAGCACGGCGACTATACGTATACATGTACGCGGAGAGCGATGGGAGAGAGAATCGAGAGGAGAGGAGAGCAGAACGAGAGACAAACGAAAAGGACGCTGGGCCTCTGGGCGCAGGTATACGCGGCGGGAGAGGAGCAGGTCCTACCGCGGCGGAATTAAAGCGAACAGGTACCTTCGGGGCTGAACGCTTCTCCTTCGGAGAAAACAAGTTCTTTTTCGTCTTCTTCTTCTCACGGGACAGAGCGCGCGAGCGTGTGTCTCTACACCCCGTTCGCATTAACTCTGCGACGATCAGCAGAGGTAAGCTCAGGACGCAAGGGGGCCTTGTTTGGTTTTCGATACTCTGGGCCCTCATTGAGACCCTGTGGATCGAGCTCTGCTGTGAGAAGATTAAGGATTTTATGCTCTAAGACATTTGAATGAGGAAAATGACTCCACACAAATGTGAATTTGCATAGATATGATCTAGTCAGGTTATTATATAGGAAAATATTTTGAAGGAAGGAGAACTGGACCAGTGTTACCAGATTTTTTATAAGATTCTCGTGAACATAGTTGTCTAAAATAAAGTACTTCGTATATTATACCGACACGTATGTGCATATGTAACTGTGAATTTAAGTTGAATAAAATTTCTACTGTTAATCTTTATCAAGTTTCTGTTTTATTGCATTTTACATAAAAGCGTTAATATGGACCTTCCAATTTTAGGATCAATTGTTGAATCAACAGTTGAACAATTAGGAAATGCATGACTTGAATATGAACCGAGGAACGTGATTGTTACCGTAAAGGAAAACGTCAGATTCCTAGTGGTATTAAGAAATACAGTTTCCGAAGTTAAGATTTCTTACCGGTATGTTCTTTATACTTTTATCCTCCATCCTCGTTCGCCATGTTAAAAACCCGACGAACGGGGTCGTCCAATTACTCAAAACTTTGCCCCAGATACACACCGTCCGTCAAGAGTTTCGAATGGAAATTTTCATTAAGATCGTGCCGCACGACAGCCTCTCCTTCCGCTTCGAATACCACCGGAGCTGGGAGACCCGTTGAAACTCTTAACTCTTTACACAGTGAATGAAATTATATACAGTCACTTAAATGCGTTTGTCGTGCAAGTTCACAGAGCGATCGTAAACTTCTTCGAGAAGTTCAGTTCGCGAAGAAACTCGCAATTATTTGGGATCTACAGTTCGAAGCTTTGAGACTTGAATTATATCAAAAGGTGAAGTCGAAGGAATATTATCGTTTTCTTTCGAGCAGGAAGAGACCACTTTGACTGTAATATGACCCATCTATTCTCAGTCTATCGACGTATTCCTCAGTTCCTACACGTGAATAGAAATTACGAGTACATGTATACACTTCGGAAATAATATTTCCAATACACAAACAAAAGCAGTATAATAATCGATAGGAAAATAAACCACCAAAGATGAGCAGATCGAAATAAGGAAGTCAAAGTGTCGAGAGAAAGAAGAGAGAGCCCAGGGGCTATCTTAAGTACGCCTGTTCGGCACGAGTAGCCAGATAAGAAGGAAGACGAATCGATCGGACAAGATATTCAGCATTCCTCCGTGTGGCTCGCCGATTACCGGATCACGTTGAAAGCCACCGTCGATGATTTCCGGGCACGATATATCGATCTAATAATCGAACACGAGTATCGTTCTGGCTCTGCGCCTTCGAGACCACAGACAAAACAACAAAACCGAACCAAAAAGAGGAAGCTAGATAAACGAGGCAGAGCACGAAGCATCGTCCGAGAATTGAAATCCTTTATATAAGACTGACCAGACGTGAGGTCAACCGAGCCGAAATATTCGAAAAACAAAGTTCTCGAGGAACCTATCTGTGGCATCGAGAGAGATAGAGAGACACACGGAATTCGGATGAACACGGAATACAGAAACGCAAAATTTTCGAGGACTCGACCGAAACCGCCCAGTGAACTATCTCACGCGAGAGGATGACGTCGTGCCCTGGGAATGCGTGTGTATACCTTCCGAGAAGTCGAAGAAAGTCGACGAAATACGCGTCGATGGCTACCTTTTTCACGACCATTCGAGTGAAACCGAAACTCCCGCGCGAGTACCGTCTCTCCGCTCCGCCTTCGCGCTGATATACAAAAGGGGGCCCCACAGAGAGAAAAGAGAGACCCCGGGGCTCTTAGTCTCTGTGTGCGCGAGAGGAGCCCGCCTCGACCTCGGGGTCTAATCAGATGCGGGTTAATCCCGGCTGTTTCTCTGCCCTTAAGGGCCGTTCACACACGTGGGAGAAGACGAACTCTGACCGGGTCGATCTTCTTAGTACGGGTCCAACAACGATATGATCGTCCCAGGATTCTACTAGGAGCATAACTGTACGGTGTGGTCGTAAAGTGGACCGTTAACAAGTGGATTTCAACTAATATTTGTAATTCTCGGGTTCCTTTCTACGTCCAGATAGGTGATTGGTGTTTAATTGAATTTCAGGAAAATGCTTGCAGTCGTTTCTCTGTTCTTATGGTAGGGTCATACTCCTTTGCATCCCTTACATATGGAATGCAGTAAATCATCGATGAGTGTTCGAAGGCTCCTTGACGCTGAGTGTTCAGACGTCATCCGACAATACTCAATGTCGAGGAGCCTTCGAACACTTATCGATGATTCACTGTAGATCTCGCAAATTTAGATTAGACTCGCAGATTTTAATTAAAGGAGGGACGTAGTCTAATATCGCCACGGTTATCTAACCTTCCAGTTCAATCTCTTTAATCGATATCGAATCATGGAATGTACTATCGCTTAATGAGTCTACAATCTACTTAATAATGTCTATCTAACATTTTGGTCCAAAGTATGAGTCGAACTTCGCGTTGAGCAAACCAGAATCTAATCTCGCCTCGAGTAGATCACCTTGCTCGATTCGTAATGGGAATTCAAGGAAACTGAAACCGCCGAGGCGTTCAGCGATGGCAACGAAGTTGTTCATTAGCGGGCGGTGAATACGCGAGGGTTATATGTACCGCGAAACTGCGAGAAAATTGGCGAATTACGAGGTCGTGGGCGGGGGCGGAGAATAGGCGAGGTGGGATTCTGCTAAAACAGCTTAATTGCACGGGAGAGCGTTCGCTCGGAAAAATACCGGTAACGTAGCCGCTCAAAGAGGAGCCGAAAAACAAAAAGAAGAATAAAATAAATAAAAACGTACACAACGAACGAAAGGCAAACGGTGCGTTGAGTCGTATCAGCATATTAGCGTGGACGAAATCGGACGCGGTTTAATTACACCTTCATTTCCCACGGCGGCGATCTGCTTTCGAAATTTATAACAGTAACGAAGTGGCAATAAGCGTAACGACCTTGCGCCAGGCCGTGTTATCAAACCAGGAAGCAGAAGTAACGGCGATTCGGAGCGAAAGAGTTGCCTCGATCCTGTGCTCGCCTCGAAGACGGTCGTTTTCGAGTTGGCGATATCTCTCTGTAACTGACTGGCTCAGGAATTCAAGGTGAAGACCTTGGTGCAACAGAAATTAATTGGCATCGATTACTGGTTACATATTGTTGACGATTCGAAATCGATAGATTTCAGTTTTATGTCACGATGGTAAGGATACATTCGGGAGAAGGAAGGATCTTCCTATGAAAATTCTTCGAATCACGGGGATTTCGGTATGAGCGCCTCTTAAAGCGACCTGCACCGAGAAAAATACACAGACACAGGGGCAATCGTGACGGTAGAGGCGTGTGTGCGGGCTCGCGAGGCTGTCAGCGATGGCTGCCTTGGCTCCGTAGGTTTCCGAGCCACCGGATCGACGAAGGTTGAAATTGAAATAAAATAAAAATTAAAGAAAACCATCCTTTTCCTGAAATATTCCTAATTACCACTATAGGAGAATGTGAAATGGACTATACTTCAGACGGATAATTTCTCAAATACTTTCACAAAGTATTAACACTCATGGATTCCTATGGATTTCAGCTCTGTTCGCTCTAAATACCGATCAAGTTAGATTCAACAAGATTCTAAGCAATCGACCATACATTTAAAAATATTACACAAACATTGTATACATGTCATATACAAAATTCATGAAACCATCATTGACTCTCGTTTTACCCCGTCGAAGAAACGCTGTATAGTCCAAACGACCACGTCCTCCAGGACGAAAGTTCGAAACCAGAAAGCATCGTCACTGCCCTATAAAGTATAAACTGCTATTTCGAAGGAATCGAAATGTAACCGCGGACTCGTTTCTCAGGGGACCGTACAGGCGACTCGAGGCCATCGCTAGTCGCTATGCACAATACGCGTCCGTGTTTACCTGGGCTCGTCGGTGTGCACACGTATCGCGGCCACACGTGGTGCACACCAGGACCAAGCACGAACCGGACAGTTGCAGTGGATGCACACACACTCGCTTAGGCCGTTGCCCCGCATAAATCCGAGCGAGAGGATTGCGAGATGCGGCCTGGAGTCCTCCCCACCCCCTACCCTCCCTTGGTCAGCCTCTTGGATTCCGTACGCGGAGTTTATTCCGCGAACTTTCAAAGATGGGTCAAGGGAGTCCGCCGGGAGAGACGTCACGCGGGTGGACGTCGCGAGGAAGTTGGACCCCGGCCGAGATCCGTGGGAATAAACAGATTGAAGGACCCTCGGCCGTGCCGAAGCTTGTGATTCTTAAGGTTCGCCAGCAGGCCTTCTGGGAGATCCTTTGGGTTGCATGGAAGATAGAGGCGAGATGAACCGGTCGTAGGAGGTCCCACGGT
The DNA here is from genome assembly GCF_001272555.1 of Dufourea novaeangliae. NCBI lineage: Eukaryota > Metazoa > Arthropoda > Insecta > Hymenoptera > Halictidae > Dufourea > Dufourea novaeangliae. The sequence goes on along the minus strand of NW_015373920.1, from coordinate 66,048 downwards.
TGGGATTATTCCTTTTTGGTTTTACCAGTTGAACGATTGTGGGTCAGTTGAGACGGTAGATTGACTGTGTCGGCTGTGTGCATCTAGTAAAACGTGTCACGTGATTATGATACGGCCTGTTCGAATGGAACTGTACTAAGGTTGGTTATCCTTCTATGAATAATCTTCGAATGAAAGAAGGAACGTTTAGTAGACACTTAAACAAAATTTTCATATTGAATCTATTTCGACAGCTTCAGAATTGTTTAATTGTATGCTCGTATTAATCACTTGGTCCATTACATATACACTACCGACCAAAAGTATAGGACCAGAGTTCATGATTCATGGAACAGTTACGGAATCAGTGCATATACAAATCACTTCCCATCAATTTTAACACATTACCTTGATTAAAACTCTTTATAGAATAATAGTTTCCTCTTTCTTTAATCTCATACGTTTAGCCGGTAGTGTACCCGGTGGTTACTTCGTGGCAACTTTAGTCGTTCATAGCACACGGATATCGTTTCCAAGTAAGCGACTATAGTCGCCCATACAGTATCGAAACGGTTCATTATAGAAAATATTCTTTGCACAGGGAATATAACGCACGATCCTCGAGCAGATCCACGACCATAAAGATTCTTCGCTTAAGGTCACGGGAACGCGGGCGGTCGACCGGTTACCGAAAGCGATCGTTAACGATCCTCAAGGACACCCCGCGCGTCAGACCCTCCAATCTGTTTCACACCAAACCGTGGTACCCTTCGCTCTCCGAAAACTTTCGACACGCTCGCGGCACGAGTGTGTCTAACACGTTGACGGATTTAATCGGAGGTGTACCACGCGTCGTTTGTGAAACGGATCGATCCCCAATTACACTTACTACGGTGTCTCTTCCGGTGATTTCTTTGGCAACAGCCACACGGTGGTCGGTTTCACGTGGAACGAAGTAAAATCAACGAAAGCGTGATTTAATCGAACGGCAAAAACTGTTAATTACTCCAACGGAGGAGACGGAAGAATAAATTCCTGAATAACACGATGGAATGTAACGATACCTCGTAGGATCCCTCACGTCCGGGAGACAATTATGCGTGCCTCCTCTCGTAAGAAACATAATTACTAAGCCCAAGGCCTAGCAACCGTTTCCTGTGCCGCTGATTCTGTTTTTCACAATTGAATCGGTGCATTCGCTCCTTTTGTCCCCGTAATTGCGATATACAATCTGTTGCAGCGATAACAGACTCGTGGCAATCCGTGTTTCGCGCGGACGATCGATTCGAGGCTTCTCAACTAATAGTGACCCTACAGTGCTCGAAACAATCTTTCTTTTAATTACTACAAGAGATTCAATGTCATTTCCTTACGATTTAATGAACTCTAACAAGGTTCGCTAATTGGAGTAGAAACGAACCACTTCGGATTAGTGTGGATTACTGTTTAGTACTGCTAGTAATAGTAGATTACAGAATATAATCCAATTTTTCTTCCATTTCTATTTCTATAAATCAATCGTAGGAATCCATATTTATAACTGTTAGTGATAGTAGTTTATAGACTATAAACAAATTTTTCTTCAATTCCCTTTTGCGCAAATCGAGCAACAGAAATCTGTCTTTACATAAACATTCACAGTGCATTAAGAAACGTTAAGATTCCAAAGGGTATTTTCCTCTACTTCCGGAATATAATCCCCCCTGTTTGTACAGGATTTTATGGCCAGTTTAACATGATTTCACACTACGGGAGGATACCATTAAACCCGAACTACCGTGTTATACAACGATCGTCTCTAATAGAATGCTCTTAAAATACAAAATCTCCCGGCAATACTTCGACGATGAGGGTCGAAAAGTAATCTGCCGAAACCCTAAAAAAAAAAAAATAAAAAAAAAGACCTGTACACAGAGAAACATCGATCGTTTCTTCGTGAAAAGGAACATCGATCGCAGCCCATCAGGATTGCTCGGTGAACGTGGTGCGCTCCGCACGGTCTCGGGCAGCCATAAATTTCATCGTTCCGGATCGAGCACGTGTTCGAACGTAACGCGACGCTCGGTTGGCCAATCGTCCGGGGGTTGCTTAATAACGGAAATCGGGTACACCAGCCGAGTCCCTCGCAATTTCTTTCGCGGTTTCGCCTTTCGCTGGACAAACAAAAAAACTCACGACGATGGAAGCGCGATCGCCGCGTGTGTGGGCGTGAGAGAATAAGTGGGCACAGAATGGTGCTCGACGACTCGCCAGGATTCGGATATCAGAAGGACCAAAGGGAGGAGGGAAGGAACGAAAGAGAAGAATGAATCGTGACCAGTTGTGTGCAAAGGAACTATCGTAAACCGAGTCCCTTCTTTGTGATTCAGACACACTCGTTTTATAAACTCTGTTTCCCCCGTTTCTTTAACTGTTCGTTCCTTCAAGCTCTAGTTCGTTTTTGCTTTTCGTATCGTTGTTCAGGAACTAGCGCCAGAAACGACGGGTTGAAACGGATGATAAAGCGGTTAATGTTTCAGCGGGTGCTCTATGAGAGGAAACAATATGCCTCCGGGGATTAATGTATAAAGTAAGAATTACGATTGCCATCGCGTCGCGGTAGAAGGGCGGAATAAACTGTGATGAGATAATAAATTTCGTTAACTGCGCGCCCGCGCCCGACGTACCGCGATGTGCAGCAGCAACAACAACGGGGGTTTCGTTGCGCGTGGGAGAAAAAGGAAAAAAGAAAACTCCACAGACCGAAGAAAGGAGAGAAAAAGGGACCAAGGGGGGAGGCTGGGTGGATGGGGTGAAAAGCTGCGAAATAAAGTGTACGGCATGGAAAACGCTCGAAAATTTTAATCTCTGTCGCGTCAGGGAGATTACGGCAACGCGTACGTGACGGGAATCGCGGAGACCGTATAAATTCTAGAAAAATAGAGAGCGAAGGAAGATGCGCCGCCGCGCGAAGGACCCTTTCTCGAATCTAACCTGCTACCATCTACACCCCCCTCCCCTCCACCCACCGCCAACGGATCCAATCTCTTTTACCCGTAGAATCCGCATCCGGTGGCATTGCGGCGGGGAAACGAGCAGATAAGGAGCAATAGAGAAGGAGGGGGGAGAGAGGGACGACTCCAGAAATCTGAAAAGTTCCGCGAATTGGAAGGAGACTGCCGCGAAAAGAAATTGGAGGGGGAGTCTGAAGAATTCTTCGAAAATAAGGGTGGACTCAACCTCGCGGATACGAGACAACGACGTGGAGTAAAATAATGTATAGAAGCTTACTGCCTCAGGCGGAATCGATCGTCAAGATTTATCTCTCTGCGGTTCGACGAATTTCACTTGTGAGATTCTGTTACGGAATACACGATGCTTCCGTATATGAGAATATTGCAGATCATTGAAAAAAGGAACTGATTTATCGACAAATATACTTTTCGAAAGAAAATTAACCAACTGAGTTCAATTAATCTCTGAATGACAAAAACTAATCGGAAGTGAGAAGAAGCATGTTGATAGTAATTAACCCCTCAAGTGGCAAGTCGATCGTATACATGATTATGTGAAAAAGAAATGTTTGTACAAGATACCAAAACGATGCAACGAGCAGCTTAAATACGCGTGGATTCCAAAATAAGGCTCACGACAGTGAATGGTTCAAGGGTTTAATTGTATAACGGAGAACGTTCGAATATACCTAACGGAACAAGAATTATTCCACCACGAGTTAATAATCATGTTCACGAATTTCTATATAAAATAAACTTAACGTTAACGAGTCCAAATAGCGATGAAAGATGAAGAAGAGCGGGAGTGGCAGATAACTCGAGCGCGTCTGAATAAATAGTAAAACGCGGCGAGAGGAAAATCTCCGACGATTTTCCCCCCCGGTGAAGACCTTAACCTGTCCATCCAGTGGCAAGAATGCAGCGTGGCAATCAGCGCGGAGAAACCGCGGGGACTGTTTTAACTGTAAAACGCAGGTAACTTCGCCTAACGACTATCCTGTTCGTTTTCAGCTGACAGTGGCGTAGCGAACGTCCGTCGGCCCCCTTCCCCCCTAACCCCTCCCTCTTACGTCTGGTTAAAGGGCCTGGCAATTTCAAAATACTGTAGCCACATTAAAAAAAAAGGGAAGGCCACTTGTGACTTGATTACGATTCAGACGTTGAATCGAGGTCCCGCGCGACGAATAAAACCCGGGGAGTGAGAAGGGCGGTTTTGATGGCGGCGTAAAAAGGAGCAGGACGACTAGAGGGGTAGAGCGCCAAGAATGAAATGCAAAGGAGGCATACGACGCGAAGGGCATAAACGGCTGACGGTCGCCGAGTTTTCCAACAACTATTAAAAATTCCCCCTTAATCCGCGGGTCCTTCGCTCCACGGCTCGAGGGTCCCACGGTGCTTTCGACGTTCTGAATCACAGTCAAACGAAGTCCTCCCCTCCACCCACCCGATTGTTTCTTTTTTCTCTACGGATGAAAAAACTCGAGGCACCGGAGGAGTACGTACAAGAGAGCTTCACGGTCCTCTAACCGAAAGCACAAGCTCGTGGACCAATCCCCCCACCCCTACCCCTTCTCCCACAAGTCGTATTTAAATCGTGCAACGTCCATGAAATCGACGCTCGGCAGCGGCTGCCAAAAAGGAGGATATTGCGGGGACGCGCGCGCGCTCGCGCACGCTTCCAATGGCGTACCTTGCAGTTTCTTCTCGGTCTCCCAGAACTTCTGCAGCTCCGTGAAGTACTTGTCCAGTATGAAAACCTTGGAGAGGCCGAGGGTGGCCATCTCAGGCGCTCGAGGCTCGTTACTGGCCAGAATTTTCCTCGGCTGCCTCTCCCCTCTCTCTCTTTCTCCTTGGTTCACGCGTTGTCTCTCTCTCTCTCGAACGCACACCTTGCTCACACTACCGTTTCGCACACCAGCACGTATTGATATATATGTATAACACCGAGGGAAACAGGAAAAACAAAAACAAATACGCGATATTGTGACAGACACGAAACACGATCGCAATTATGCTCACAGATCACCGGGACGTCTCGCGAGCTGCCACTTCATCATCATCGTGTCCTCGGCACACTCGTCACCGCACTCGCAGCACATCTTCGCCCCCTCACCTCGAGTTGTCAGCCCCCCCCGTTGAAATAATCCTGAGAACCTGTCACCCCAGCAGGCTGAGAACTGGCCCCGCGCGCGCGCCCCTCGAGTATAAACACACTGCCTTGGCGGGTTCACATAGCACCACCAACAGCCGATCGCGAGTCGAGGAACACCACCACTCCACCCCGGGGGCGCCCACGACCGGTCGACGAGCACCGTCCAGGAAATCCGTGAATAAATCTGTTTGGTACGACACGATCCGAACACGCGAGGACGACGCGGTGACTAACCGTTTTACACACCGCCTGTGACCGAGAAACTGCTCTCTCTCTCTCTCTCTCTCTCTTCGAAGTTCGAACCAGAAAACCCCGTCCAATGATGGGAAGAAGTGCTTGGAGGTGGTGGGGGGAGGGCGAGTTTTCCTCGAGAAATGTCCAGAAACACCACCGTCGAAAAATACTTGTCCCTTACATCCCACTCCAGGAGCAGCAACTGATGCTCCTTCTCCTGTCTCCTCTCCTTCGTTCCTTGCGTTGCACAGAAGAAGCCCACGATTTTTCGCCCCCAGGCACAAGGATACAGTACTACCTTTTCTAGACCCACTGACACCTGTCGAGCGTTTCGTAACCTTAGAACATTCCCGTCGAGGAAGAGTCACACGGGGGGCCCGCTGCGCGCGTTTACCAGGAGGCACGAAGAGTGGCGAGTCGCCGAGTTGAACTGGGCGTCATTGTTGGCTGGAACCCACCTCCGTGGCCTGGGCCCTATCTCTTCTAAGGTCCGTTCGGGATAACTCCGGGAGCCTCGCCTGGCCGCTCCGCGAGTTAGGTGGAACGTACTACGGGCGTACCGGGGTCCAGGATGTCTGGCCGGGCAATAGGCCCGTGGAAGTGGAGGGGGTGGTCGGAGAGGGGGATGGGGGAGGGGGCAACGGGCCCCCTTACGCCCCCCTCACCCTACCGTACCACAGACTGGACCGTTGCTCGTGGATGCTGAGCGGAAAAATGGCTGGGGTCCTAGACTCACCTTAGGCATCCACCTCGACCTCCTCAGGCTTGCCGCGGATCCACTCGCGAGTAACTATTTATTCCGCTCGATCCTCTTTCGCCGGGGAAAACACACATAAACACACACGAGTCTTCTTATGCGTCGTTCGATGAACTGTTGCTGTTTACGTATGCGCTCGATGTACTGGATACCAGATTGATATTTTGCGTTGGGATGCTTGTACACGATGATAATTACCCGTTGCACCGAACGAAATTACGAGCTCGGTTTTCTTGTGGATGATGCTCGAACAGAGTTATACCAGTCGGTTATGATATCTTGTATGAATTTTTCGTTTTTTAAAGAAATACACAGGGGTTCTTCGGTTAACATGGTTGACATATCGCTACTCCAGGTGGGCGAATGAAAAATGGATGAAAATTTGTATACATTCCTCGTTCGAGACTTCTTTCCTCCGTCCAGAGGAGACGAATTTCGATTTTTCCGATGTTCCATACGAGAGCATCGAAGATTCGACCACCGGGAACAGCATCTGGCGTGACCGATATCTCGTTCTCTCTTCGAAAATTCATCGCATCGGGGGTTTCCGCAATCTGATTTAAATCGTCCGAACTCTGAACGAACACACACACACAAGCTTGTTTTGTTATCGAAATCCGTGAGTCCCGACGGTTGCGCGTGCTCTTCATGAATTTCAACGAGTACTCAAAACCACGCGAAGGCAAAAAACAGACTGTTTTCGAACGCGCGTTTCTCGAACGAACGTAAAAGATCCGACCAATGGATAATCGATATCAACCAATTAACCGATGTATATACACGTTCACCAGGGTGAAAAAAGGAAGCGTGCCTGCGCGTTCTAAACATTCCTTCTTTCTTCAAACCGTTAATTGGACGACCAGGGACATTCGCAACCGAACGAACGAATAATATTTATCGGGTGAATTACAAACGATTTCACAAGGTTACCAACCAGGTGTTTCTTAATTGCACGTCCCCCGTACCGTTTGTGTGTGCCTGCGTTCACGGAGACGTTTTCGGTACCACGAGTTATCGATGCGTAGAGATAATTGCTACCTAAGTCGAGTGGTCGGGGTTCATTGTTAATTGCTCGTTACCCCGTATCTAGGCAGCGGACCTTTACCCGTGATTTATGCCCGTCCCGAAACGTTGAGCCGTGGTTAACGTTAATGGACGCGGGCCGCCGCCGCGGCGCAGGGCATTACGGCGGCAGCTCGTTCGTAAAAACCGAGCCGAGGTTACGCTAAATACCTCGTTCCGGCAATGTTTCATAATGGTTCCGATGAGGACAAAGATGACAGTGGAAAGGGACAAAAAAGCGATAGCCAGGGGTCGAGTTCCCAATGTATATATACGTTGCAAAATCGAGTGCAACACCTCTACGCATCCACATTGTGTGTCCCCTGATATCATTTATCTTTTGTTTAAAACATTTTTTAATAACCAATAGATTATAGACAGCCTGTATTTCCTGTGGTAGAGAGAAAGTGCTTGTGGGCCTTAGTACAGGATGAGTAAGGACTTCGGACTTTGGGCAAAATAAGGGTAACTAAGTGGTTTAGGACAGAGTAGCGCGTGGTTACAGTTATTCGTAGAGTGACTCAAAGTCAATAGGTCGTCCAATATATGTATACATGGAACGTCATTTCCGTACCGTGATGGGGGTGGTGAATCGGTTCGAACGTTTGGTAATCACTCGAACCTCTCGATTGGGGGGGAACAGCAGGGATGAAAGGAATATCGTGTATTTTCGACGTGTGTCGCGCTACTTCGCGCCGTACAGAGGCTTAAAATGTCATCCGCCTGCCCCCTCCCGCCGTTCTCCACGCCACTTAAACGCTCTCCGACGACGAGAGCAGGAAACGTTAAAGCGACAACCGCCTCTCTGTAAATACCGCCACTTTAACTTCGCGTATCTTGGAACTTCACGCGCGTCTCCCCCGCGGAAAGTTGCGCGACGTTTCGCTACGTTCTAAATGAGTGACTTGAGCGCGCGCGCCCTTACAGGTACATTGTGAACGGCTTTCAAGATATCGGGATACTTCGCGAAACGATAAAGTCATTCGACTAAACGTCGCTCCCTCTGGTACTCCTGGGGTGAAACGCATCGGGTAATAATGCGCTCTTTCCACCGTGTACCCGAAGCATTCTGCTCGCAGTCGAGTTCGGTCAATATTCCTGGGCATGTTACGTCTACGTCTGAATATACTTTTAGGAAGGGAGTAGAAGACATTCGAGGTTACTAAAAAATATAGGGTACTAGTGGTGCATTGAATTAACCTTCGAACCGCCTTGTTAAAAAGACGTCGATCCTGGTCACTTTTTATCCATATTGATGTTTTATATACAAAATATCATCTAGTAACGCTTATATTATTGGACCAGAAATATGAGTCAAAAATGACCTGGATAGGCTGGGCGAGGCTTAGCCCATATAGACCTACCGGCTGATGTTCGGTACAGTTCGTTAAACACAATTTATTGAAGTACATACCCACTCAAGTTTCATATTACCGATTTAGTAGAGTCAAGTAGAAGGTATAAATTATATTGTAAGAATAGTCTATTTACTGGAATGGAGTTTTAACGAAGAATGGGGAGGGGACGAATGAAATGGGTTAACGAAGATTTGCTTCTCTTAAAGCTTCGTACCATAAGAAACAGAATGGTGCTTACTTTGGAACGACACGGTCGATCAAGGTCGCAAAAAGTGTACCGCAGCCAATCCCTGCTCCACAGGATCCCTCTGACCGACAAAGTAGGGTACAAACTGGCACGGTGACACGCGATACCGCGTGTCATCCGAGCTATCGGGCCAATTGAATGGTTTCCCGAAACTCGCGGTGCTGCTAACCAGGCACCGTCGAAAGGATACGACCCGAAACAAGATCGAAGCTGTGTGTCTTCACTGTTTCGCCGACGGGCCAACCAGGTCGGGAATCAGACAGATCGGTCGTGAGAGTAATGGAGACGGAACAAGATTCAGTCGAGGCGGAGCGAGATGGATCCTGGGGCGACAAGAGGGAAAGGAGGAGGAAACGTCTCTCGTTCACGGGTGGATCCTGAACGGACGTCCCGAACCGTGTTCCGCCTTATAATTTTGATCTACAGCGCCGAGAGGAATCCAATATGGCCGATGGTTTACCCTGTGTCGTAAACAATACACCGTCATCGTCGGCCGACTTCGCTCGTGTACGGTCTTTCTCCTTTTCCATTAATCGCGCCAGAGATTGTCCATTAATCGCGCCAACGATGTCCTCGAGATACGAATTGAACCTCGAAGAACGTCTTCGAAGGAACATTTTTCGCCTTGACTCGATCAACCGTCAACTTCATGAATGTTGGATACTGATATTTTATGGGGTCATGGAACGTGTAAGTGAAAATTAAGAGATCTAGAGTCCTAGAAGAGGTTCGGCATTGTATAGCAGTCTTGATCTTAATTTTGCATAGGATCGACTCAGCTCGAGAACACGCAAACGCCAAAGGACTCCCATCGCTACTTCTAGCTGCCTCCGATCTCCCTCCCCTGTCCCTTTCCTCTGGAGCAACCGCACCATAGTCGCGTCGCGTCGTCCCACTCCACCGGGCCTCCTACGACCCTCCACGAGAGTAGGATCGCAGGCTCCGTGGGGAAGCCGCTGGGAAGAAGAGGAAAGGTAGGTCTCACCAGGGGCCGACGACCACTACCGGACCCAACTCTACCGCCTGCCTTTCCCCCCACTACCTGCTCGGCCTCCTCGAACACGATTATGCGGAGATTAAACTCGGCTCGTTGCTACACCGTCCGGAGATTTGGCACGGAGTTTCGTGTCGAGGGTGCGTGAGCTGGCTTTGAAACCTTTTCAGAGCTACAGAAACAGATGCAACTTTGTATTCGATCAGTCTATATAAAGGCTTCGACGTAATTTTCTACATAAAGATGACAGAACGGAGATATTTAGCTAGGGAAAAAATAAGTCTGAATCCGTATGTGGTCATCGCGGTTAACCCATTGTTTTTGTCATCTATACATAGCATCAACTTTATCAATGAGATACTAATATACCATGTTTCCGATATTAGTAACCCATTAATAAAGTTGATGTCCAGTATAGTGGACAAAGAGAGTGGCACGAGGTTAAGAAAGTCGAATGTCACAAGATATAGACCGGCTGGTACGCTTAACACATGTGGTCCCCGAATTGATCCGAACGGTTGCCAAGAGACACACGACCGTTTAAGTAAGTAGGTTCTTGGCGAAGGATCAGCTGCAAGGAGGTTACCCGAAGGGCCACACGGTTGATTAACGAGCGCATGCCTCGAAACGTGTGAGAGCCTGAATTTCGAGGACGCCTCGGCCCTCCCAGCGTGGCCCCCGTCGTAGCACCTGTCGCGCGTGAGATTTTAAGAGCAGGCCCGGTGTCTCGTGCACCGAAACCGGCCACTAAAATCTTTCACTAATCACCGCTTCATCTTGGTAGGTACCTCGAATCAATGCACCATCAGTACGAGAACATCCGATCATTTTTTACCAAACTCCCTAAAATAATAAATAAACGCGAAAAGAATCTCAGCCCGGTTGTGTCGAACCACAGCAAAATATTCCTCTGCTTGATAGAGTCTTCGAGTGGAACAGGGTACCATCGAAAATCCACGGTCGAGAACCGTGTAATCGTTCCGAGACGCGTAAAACCGCGCCAGGCAAACGAAAACACGGGGGACCTGGGCTCGATGGAAACACACATCGGGGGCCTACCCTCCGTCGTTGATTTCAGGCCCCGGAGCCTTCTTTTCGATCGGAGGAGAAAGGTGCGACGATGAGAAGGAGGAAGAGGATCCGCTCTTAGCGGTGAAATTCAAATCTCCGTCGAGAGATCTCCCGTGTGTATACGCCCGCACGGAACCGGTTTTCCTTCCCTCCGATCAAGCTGGCTACGGTGCTCGAGGGGGCCATCGGGCCCCATACCCCGTTCGTGGTAACTCCACGCCGATAAAACAGGCAACGATCGAGGGGGACCAACGGGGCCCGTGTACATACAGCACGATCTGGCGAGCTGGCGCCGCAAGTGTTCGACTGTTGGGCCCTGGGATACGTTACCGACAAGCGTGAACGGGCCCCGTTCTGCTCCGACGATGCTTTACCGATCCGTGGAAAGTCGATTCACGTGGGTACCCTTTGATGGTTCTCGAGGGGAACAAAAATCCTGAGTCTATAGTCCGTTTAACGACACGAATCAGTAAAAATAAACGAAATATTCATGTGTTATGCTCAACTATTGGCTGACAACTGTTTTAAAAATAGTTGTCAGAATACAGGGGGGAGAGCTACTGACAATTTAATATATTGTTTAATGTTTAAGGAGGTCTACTTGCCATCGGTCAAGTTGACATCCTGGTCAGTCCGCTACAGCCTACCTAAATTGTCATCGTCTCCCTTTGTTTATGGTTACCGACTCGACTCGTTGGATGGAGTATAGTCGCTACTGCGGTGAGGCTGTTAACTGGTTGGTCAAGATGTTAATTCGTCACGTGTATCGGATTAGTCTGCTTTTCATTCACACTTCATTCTACCTGTCCTACTTATAAAGCAAGTTGTATCCTCGATTACTTACAGAGTGGAAGATCGTGTTTCGGAAGCCTATAAATACCTCCATCTCATCATCTAGCAATGTAATTCGTAATCCTCACGTTTTAAATCTCCATACATAAATTCTTGTATCCTTGTTTTGAAGTCTTCGTCGGGAATTCTGTTAAGGCGTGGATTACGAGACTCGAAGCAAACAAAAGAAGCTTACTCCTCGAGAAGAAGAGCCCACCGTCTAGCTGAAGTACCTGACGTCTACCTGAAGGGAGCGTCAGGACCAACAGCATCCGATGGTGCCCCAGCTTCGGTGGAGCAATTAAGGGCTCGAATCCAGCCGCGTCTGATATTTATAGCACCCAATAAATCTCTCCCGTGAACGTGTCTTCAAGATGCGCTCGATATAAGACACCGACGGATCCATAAACCTTCACCGAAAGCAATAATCGGGGGCGACGCGCGTTAGTGCCGCTTTCGGGGTCACACTACAGGGCGTTTCTTTCTCTCTCAGCGACGGCGGCGGAGGCGGGTCGAGGAACGCTCACGGAGTGTTAATAAAATACAGACATCGAGCCAGCGGAGCCATGCGGCACGATTTAACCTTCGATTAAGGGAGTCAAGCCGGTCGTGACTCACCGTAATGAGTCGAGCACACGTACCTACCACACACCACAGACACGTACGTAAATCGTACACACGTAGGACGGGAGATGATTCCGAGTGATTCAAGGCTCGATATATTTCCTACGGTGAAAGAAGGCGCCGGGGCGAGATTCTGGGTCAATAATTTACATCGTGCATCGGGACCAGTACCGTAATTTCGCTCTAGCTTCTCTATCTCTCTCTGTATCTCTTGGTCGTTACCGCGAGTCATTTTCGTCGCGGGTTTTAATCACCCGGCTAGGCCAGCCTGGTCCCTTGTCTTCGCGAATTACTGTCCCGTGAAACGAATGAACCTGGACGAAAGTTCACAAAAACGATGAATCGTCCCAAGCTTGCGTTACAGGAGAATCGTCGACGTAATTTTTGGTCTTCGTCCTTTGAGGGCTCTGGAAGGGCCTTAAGCCTTAAGAAGTACTTAGAGGGCATCGGTGATCCTTTGAAGGTACTGGAAACTTTTAATTGCCTTTCAAAGACCAATATGGCCCTTGATGACCGCCGACCGTACATACATCAAAGTGACGCTATTGCACTCAACGTATTCCACGATCGTATAAAATTCCATCGATGGAAAAATCCACGTTGTACTCGAAATATATTTATTATATTGTCATCCTTGTGTGCATGGCTCGCCGGGTTTCCAACAATACAACTGGTGTTAATCGATGCCTATCGTGTCGCGAAATCGTGTTCGCGGCCAGGCTTGATTTCGATCGCGTTCAGCGAAGAATTTTCCACGATTATATCACGCTGGTTACGAAACGGATAAGTGGCTGGGGATAATCGAGGCGACAAAACTCGCGTGGAGCCGGATAACGCGCGTTAATTAGTCACGGTTCCGATTAGACGGTCCCGGCGATGACAGAAATTGCATGTTGCTTTCGCTACGGAATAGGCGTGAAAACGATTAGCTTAATCACCGACGATTACTTTCGTCCGACGCCATGGCCTATAAAGGGCCTTTAATTCCCGTATACGGCTCTCGTAGCACCGCGAGTATCCCTCCACGCATAGATTTTGTTAACAACCAAAAAAAAAAAGAAACCAATCCCGGGCGGGGAGAACGATTATCAGAAAAATCAGAGAATTGCCGCCGAGGCCATCGAATATATATCAATTACTCGCCTGTAATGAAGTGCACGAGACGATCGCAATTACTCGTTATCGCGTTTTACGGCAAAGAGCACACTACTATGTACATACACTACCGCCCATAAGTATGGGACTAGGTGTAATAATTAAAGAAAGAGGAAAATATTATTCTACAAACATTGGATGAATGTAATACGCTAAAACAAATTGGAAATAATTTGTGTATCTACCGATTCCGTAACTTTTATTATATCGTAACAGAAGAATAAGTTACTGTTCCACCAATCATGAACTCTGGTCTCATACTTTTGGCCGGTAGTGTATATCCCATGGGCGTGCGCGCGGCGTAAACGATTTCTCTGATAAATTACTCCGTTCGAAACATTTAACATATATCCGTTCATTCGTTATCCACCCGTAAACGGTTTCTCCGATTCATTAATTTCGTCCGGTTTTGCTTGTTTACGCGCGATCGATACGGAAAAAAAATCCACTTTTCTTCGTTCAAAAATCCAACATGATCTGCCTGCGCTTCTCTCGAATAGAACCGATATACAAGGTGAGTCACTTAACTGTACCACCGAAATTTGTTGTAGTAAAAGATTATGGAACTTCTGTGCCCCATAAGTCCATACAGCACTTATCTGCTTAATAGAGTTCAATGTTTACAAACATATCTTTTCGATATTGCTGTCGCGTACATTAGTTCTGTAGGAGTATATACTACTAAAAAAAATCATAAATAAATGTAGGTGGTACAGTTAAGTGACTCACCCTATATACTCGATCCCCAGTAACGTTTCCAATAAATTCCGCGATGTTCCAAGTCCGGATTATTCGAAACCGGGGCAACGTGCCGTGTGTTCGTATTGACGAAAGTAACGGGGAGTCCTGGACGATTATCCCCCCCGTTGAAAATCTCTCTATGATCGAGCATTAAAATCCTGCCGGGAAGCGATAGTCGAAATAACGAAAATCGAAAGATAGGAGTTAAACTGAGTATGTGTGGGGGGATGGTGGTGGTTGGTGGATTCCGGATAAAGGGATTCGAGGCTTCGAGTGATCCCTCCCCCACAGTGGAGAGAGAGGAAGCAACGAGTATTTTAATTAGGCCAGGCTTTTGAGATCGCCGATACGTGGGCATCGAACGACCGGACCGGGGCGTCGCGTCGGGGTAATCAACGGACGCAGAAAACTGGATTAGCGAGCATTTCGCCTCCTATCTACCTCTCTCGTTTTTGTCGCGGCGCTTATCAGCCGATAAGTCGACAGAACAGGGACGTCCCATTTGCGCTGGCCTGGCTCGCGATCCCTTTCGAGGCTCGCCCCCTATTATCAGGAGAAGGGAGGGATGAACAATCGTTGGCCATCCGCGCCGAACGATGACGCGGCCACTTTGCGTCAGGCGGCGTGAAATAATGCCCGATCTGGTACGGTGCACCGCAGTTCCATTCCTGACTTTCTAGTCTTCCCGGTTTTACCAGCTGGATGACTACAAATGGAGGATTTTCGCTTCACTTTCTGACGTTCATTCAGTAGTACACACACTTTTCATACCCTATCTGATATACAGGATTAAAGCGAGACCAAATATGATAATATTAACAAGCGAATGATAATAATGCTATAAAGTGTGAAACAGACTGAAACGGAGTTGACTTTCGATATCATGACGGCAGTCTTTTGATGGTCTTTGAAATGAACCGGTTCATGCATTGAACACAACTATCACGAGCGAGAGCTGAAATGTTTGGTACTTCCAAACGATCTTGCCGATCTAAGAGTGTACTGAAATTGAGAAATTGTTGGATAGGAGCAGAGTAATGATCATTAAGGTTACGACGACCGATGACGCCACAATTACTTCTCACATACCAAAAGTTACTGAATTTTTTTATACACTTAGCAAAAACCATATTTTGTTAATTCTCGACAAGACCAACCGGTCACTGCGAAACCAATCGGTCGTCATAGTGTTAAGAACCAGATGACATTGCAGAACACTTCGGCAGCAAGTCTCAGAGATTCTTGCTCTGGTCCCCCACAAAGAGTTCAATGTCCTCTTTGCAGCAACAACTCGATAATCCCAAAGAGTATTCCACCGAAAATCTGATTAGACCCAGGTATATACAATGGAAACCTTGAAGAATGCCAGAACGCGTCTGGTTCCTGAATCTCCAAAGATCACGGTCGTTAACGTCCGCGGACGGTATTCCACGAGAAAAGAAATCGGGCAAGAGACTCGAGGCGATCGTTCGAAAGCCAGAAGCCACCGCGATCCCGAACGACGATCCCTCGGTGACGAGAGGCCGTGGTTACGGGTAAGGTAGGTATATACCGAATTTTTTCCGGCGGTTTCGTTGGCAGGCCGCGGGTCGGCGAATCAGAAGTCGGCCAGAGGGGCCCAGGCGGAGGGAGACAAAAACGCATCGGGTCCGGTGTCAGCGGGTGACGGATGGGCCCGTAAGCCCGTCCCAAGGTCTTTCTTGGGTCCCCCACCGAAACCTCTATCTTTCTCTCTCTCGCTGCGTTTGTCCAGTCTGCGGTAAACGCGCGCGCGCCCGTTGATCGCGATCAAGCGGAGCCCCACGAGTCGTGGGGGGGAAAAAGACTCCTGGTGACTTCGAGGGGAACAAGAGACCGATCGACGCGAGAGTGGTTCGCGAGAAGCGAACGGGCAAGCGAAATCTCGTGGCCGGGGAGAACAAATTACGGAAGAAATTCCTACATGCTTCTTCCTGTCTCTTCTTCTTGTCGTCGTCGTCGCCGCCGCCTCTATTCTGTAATTGATTAGATAACGCTCGATCGGACAGGTGTGTGCTGCGCGACGATTCCGTGTTCTTCCGACGAACAGAAGGTTTTTTCGACGAGCATCTGTCCAACGGCTACGATTACCAGAAAAATTCCGTGGTATCGGTGTCGTGCCAGGCAAATTGATCTATCCGCGGGTTCTGATCCCAGCGGCGACGGGAGGAACGACAACACTTTATAACTCACGCTCGCCTGACGGCTGGAATAACACGTGTCAACTCCGCCTGAAGGGACACTTTCCAAAGGTAGTACGTAGTAACCGTACCGTGGGCAACAGGAGAGAGAGTACAGCTCTTGAGGACGATCGCAACGTTATTTCAGGATCGCTACGCCAAGAGCTTATTCGGTTTTTGCGTGTTGCCCGGGGGATTCTGGTGGGACTGGAGAGAGGAAAGACGTAGGTAAGAAAAGGAGGCAACGAAAACCCGTGCGCACAACGACGAAGGAGGAGATCAAATGCCGGGGACATCTCTTCTGGGTGAT
Organism: Dufourea novaeangliae; assembly: GCF_001272555.1. Classification (NCBI taxonomy): domain Eukaryota; kingdom Metazoa; phylum Arthropoda; class Insecta; order Hymenoptera; family Halictidae; genus Dufourea; species Dufourea novaeangliae. Next base: position 49,342 of record NW_015373920.1, on the reverse strand, counting down.
GAATTCCTTCATCTTGCGTCCACTCGAATTCCAGCCTGCTACCGCCTCTGTGGCCCCCGAAATCGGCCTCATTTTCGTTCTCGGACGCGGTTGGCTACCACCAAACGTCTCCTCGAATACTCGTGACACGCATGACGGAGAAAATTCGAACGTACCTACCAAAAACGTGTGACCGGATACCTTCGAGGATGAAATAAAGAATCTGCGAAATGTATCCCCCATTCTGAATATTTTCCTGATACAGACGTTATTCCTCTACTTTCTCCTCCGACTCGCCGTCTCAGCCTGTTCCCCTCTGGTCGACGTTTAATTGGACGGATCTCGAAGGAGGCATCGACCCACGAAACACGGGGCCCGTCGTCGTCTTCGTCGTCCTGGTCGCGTAATCGCTCTCGCGGTGTGGCCTGAAACGCTCGGCGAAACGAGGACCGGTCTCCGCCAGAGCGGAGATGATCGATCCTCGAGCGAAAAAAAAAATATATATATATATGAGGAGAAACGATGAGAGATAAGCGAACGGTGTGTACTTTTAACTGGTTCTCGTCGGGGACGGGAACACGAAAAGGCAGAGAGCTCAGCGTGATGTTGGAAACCGCCTAGGCCGATTTTTTTCCGCTTCCTCGAATCCCAACGCTGCCTACAGAGGCCTGCACGCGCCAGGAGGCAGATTATTTTATGGACACCTCGCGAGAAGATCCAATCTTGAGTGTATCGAGATCAGAAAGTGTGGCGATGGAGGTATACCTACGCGAGAGCCGCGGCGTGTCTCTTTCCGGCGAGCACGCGCGACGAGATCCTCGAAGAACATTCTCTCTCTCTTTCTTTCGCTCGTTCACTACTCGACGACCCGATCAGACCGGGTTTGCTGCTTTTCAATATCTAATCGAGCGAACAAATTATGCCGGCTCGTGTACCTCGTAGCACCGGCGACGCGGAATGATGGATCGCTCGCGCGAATCCTCGTATCACTGGCGCGTACAAACACACACACGCACGGCCTCGTCGAAAGGAAAATCATCTGGTCCCTTTTACTTTTCATTCGAGAATCTATCATCTTTTTTTGGGTTTTGATGGTGACAAGTACTTTAAATTCGTTGAACAAATACATTCGAGAATCCAGCATCTTCTTTTGTCTTTTGATGAGTTGATCGCTTTAGTAAGGAAGCGACGAGTGTTTTAAATTCGTTGATCGAACAGATATTTACAAAAGAGTAGGGGACCAAGGAAGGTTAGAAGACTTCAAGGACTAAAAAATTGCCCAGTACATTTGTGACCACCAGGACGTCACTGAACGGCAATCTACGTGTTAATGAACCGAAAACGTGTTTCAAGTCGAAAGATGGGTCCGAGGAGCCTACCAGGGTCAAGAGGAACAAGATCGACCCATCAGGTAAAGAAGTACAGCAGTATCTAAAAAGAACCGCCAAATTACGATACAGCAGAAGTCCAAGCTCGATCCATTTCGATACCTGCCGATAGCCAAGGATCGCGAAGACCATCGCGCGAAAGGCCAACCGTGCGCGCTCGGCTATCACGAAACCGAGAGTGCTTTGATATTTACCGCCTGGTCCGTAGGTGTATCGCGGGATTACGAAAATTGCTGGGCACGATATCGAAGGGAAAAGAAGAACCTGCGCACGGGAGAAAGACAGAGAGAGAGGGCCGCCGCGGTGGCGGGCCCCCGCTATTAATATTACGGCCCGTTTCGACGAACGTGCCTTAGGATACCTCGAAACGATCCACCAGGCCTTATCTACCCTCCGGTTCCCTCTACTTACGGCCGTCTACTCGCCGAAGACTCACAGCCGCATCCTTAAGATTCAACGAGTACACGGCTTATCTCGCTCGGAGAAGCTATGGCGGCCATAGGAGAAAATGAGATTCGGTATGGGCCGCGGCGCGGTGTTCGAGACGCGTCTATGCATAGTGGATGGTCCCGATGATTCTTCGAGATCCATGATAGAAGATTAACCCGTTGCACGAGTACCGAGAGAGCTGCACTTCGCGATTGTTCCGCTTGTTTTTAATCCCCACCACTCCTCCCTTCCCTCTCTTGGCGATATATCGTGGCATAGTAGAGAGGGGGTGGAGGATACGAGTGATTTATATGGAAAAGGCCGGACACGGCCTGGCCGGCCGCCAATTTCATTCTCGTTTTTGTTTCAACTTTATGACAGTGTCACGTACCCGTCCCCGGTGATACTGTTAGCGGTAAAAAAAAAAAACTAATTTCGATCGGGTAGCCCATACGAGTTTAATCCGCATTCGATTAAGCCTGTCGAGAGGGGTTTCACGATGAGGATAGAGCTGAACCCTTGAGATACCTAACTTACGAGGACAACAGTTTCCCTTTTCATTTGCAATCGCGAGTCTCGTCGACGATTAGGAACAAGGGCGCGTAATGGTGGTGATCCATCACAAAAATCGGTGTCCACCGACGTCGAATTCAATTTCTTTCGGGTTCGAAACCCCTCCAACTCCCATCATGCTCCCCAGAGAGAAAAAAAAAGGAGGATATCCGACGGCGTCAGTGGGCACTTAACGACGCTGGAGGGCGACTCGGGAGGACATTAACCGTGGAACAAACTGCGTCGCGACGACGATTCCGCGAGACTTTTCGCGACAATTAGCTCGGCAACCGTTCCCTCTCTATCTCGAGACGGCGAGAGCAATAACAATGCCGAGCAGTTTTAAGCGAGGCAAGACGGTTTTCCGCGACGCAATCGAGCCTTTCGTGACCAGGAGGGGAAGAAGAAAAGAGTCTGCCGGGAAACCTGATGGAGGCTCTCGAACACCGAGGCTTATCAACCGACGGAACGCTGGATATGATCGTGTGTGCTGTAGTACTTTCGTGACGTCTTTCGAGGCACGTTTTTCACCGATGTCGAGCGTGAATTTTCGAATCGATTAAGTGGAACGTCGAGCACGGTAACGAGCTCAGCACCGATCCGATAGGCTTGGTCGCGAAGAAATGAAAGAGATCCTCCGACACGACTGGAGGAGACACGTAAGGCCAAGACACGGTGGCCATGTATGTATGTATACAGAGTGCAGCATCGCGATAGATGATTTATATCCGTTCAACGCCGTGGTACATGCGGTAATGCACTCGAACGACTAGAGACGAGCGATCCAGGCGTTAGAAAATGGCTCGCGCGTCCTCCTCTTGTCTCGCGATCTAATTAGAATTTATTGGACTCCTTATCCGGCTCGATCCCGCCCGGGAATCGTAATAAGCGACCCGGTAATGACTAATGACTCAGAGCGGAAAAGAGAGTGATTTATTTCCTCGAGTTTCGCTACCGGGGCCTCGTATTCCATTGTAAACTCAATCATAGGAGGAAGAAGCGAAAGGGAGAGAGAAAATGTATAGAGCAGCACCACCGTAGTTCGCTGAGAACCGGTGTAATATCTATCGAACGACAATTAATTATCGGCCTGGTCCGGAGCTGTCGATAAAAACTGCGGCGCACCCCTCCCTTTGAATCGGACCCGCTGTTTAATATTTTGCGATCGGGATGAACAGATGCTAAATATGCTGTTTCGCCGGTGTCGCCGTGGAAATCGCTGCGCGCCGGGATGTGATTGTAGAGTATTAATGAAATTCTCTGGGCTCGTTTTGGGATTGCTTGAATCGTTGCCCATGGTGTATATTGGGTCTTCAACCCTTTATTGGGGTCTGCGGGTGGGAGATAGAGTTCGTAGTAAGCAGTTCATTTTCTGTTTTCATAAGATCAATACTCTCCTTTACATAAAAAAATGTTTTTTTTTGGACAAAAATTCATGAAAAACACTGGTGATTCTTACGGTCTAGAAGCTAGAAGATCCATTTGTAATGCCCTCATTAAAAATCCACTTTCGAACGAGCTCAATCTTTTGACCTCTCACGTGTAAATGTCTGTACCAAGCAACCTCCCTACGCTCATATCAGAATCAGGCACAACAAGATGAAACACCATCGCGCACGCATCTGCGAGAGCACAATCAGACATTACCAAGTATATGTACACCATAGCGGTAGTCCCGGCCACACCAATCACACACCTGGGAGAACACAATTAAGCATCGCCGGGAACACATTCGAGGGGAAGAGGGGCGAATATATACTCGGACATGATCAAGCTTCCCAGCCTAGGCAACATGGTTAAAGACACATATATTATAACAGTTGCGAACTCGGTGTGCTATCCAACCCGAGCACATTAATCCAACGAATCTATGCAAGGACAAGATTTGGACAATCCTTTTCGACCGACAGAGACAACATCCAGAAACACCACCAGGAGAAAAGCCCTCGGTAGTAGCAGCAATTCGAGACCCATATTTGAATATAAAGTGTTCCATAGAACTTAGATCGACGCTTTTATCGCGACCGGACGAATTCGACGCGCAGGCACGCGTCTCTAAGAGCAGTAAACCGAGCAGGGGAAGGAGGGACCGACGGTCGGTCGTTTCGCTCGCGAGGGAAGCTGGAAGAAAAGGTGGGAAGAAGGCGAGCAAGGGAAGCTTCGCATTCGCGGGTCCCCGTCGCGCGATACACACACACACACACACAGAGGTAGACAAGCGAGCGAGAAAATCATTAGGGAGGCGAGTCGAAAGAACGGGGGCTTCGATGGAAGCTTCTTGCAGCCGACACCGAGTCCTCCTGTATCGCCTTACCCCTCCGTTGCCTGCTCCGTTTAATTAAATTCCCGGTGTGGCTCCACTCTCGCGCCCCCTTTTTTCCCGTCCCTCTTCTCTCGCTCTCTCTTTCTCCCTCTTCCGTACGACACCACATTTTCTTTTTTGTCCTACTCGTGTCCGCCGTGGCCAGAAATCTCTTAGGCGCGAGAACGATCGCATACACACGCACACGTATACACACGTGCGCGTGATGGCTGGCAGGGTACACACGTACGAACCACGGTTAAACCGCGGCACCGTTGCTAATTGACGGATGAATTAATTAGCGGGTATGATCGATTGTGCCCGCCCGCCCGGATTTATTTTCCGTAGGAACACAACACAGGGGGCGAACGTTACCGTATGTATGTACGATCCCCAGAAAACTGGATCGCTCGGCCGGCTGCTCCCGCGGCGACCGCATAGAATTAGAAAATGAAATCCATCGCGTTCGACGGGGAAATTGCCCGGAGTGATCGATGGAATCGCAGTGTATCGATAGACACCTGTAACGGGACCTACCCGCGGAACCTTTCAGGAATTGAATTACGGATACATCCGATTATTCGGGAATTGCGGGTAAATGGACATAAATGCACGTAATGAGGCGGGTTGTTGCAAGGACTGTTTTACGTACGAAATGTGACAATGAAGTTTCGGAAATAATAATTTATTACCATATTCTTATCAGTGTGGCGTAATAGTTGAAATCAAGACCAATCAAATGACCTTCGTGTGACCTCGAGTACGAAAAATCCACTAATGTCTGAGAGTAGACTTAAATAACAAAATAATTAGTGCAAAAACTTATCGAAATTGATAGACACATCACCTTGAACATTTATTAAAATTAATTTTTTGCAAATCAAAATCAAGTGAGATAAGTACTTACGTTCGGTGACTCACTACACTGACCTGAACCATGGAACAAATGAAATACGTTGCGTTAGATTCCCAGATAATGACAATAAAGTATCGAGTACAACTTCATTTCCCTAAAAGTGAACGGTGAACCGTACGCGCTAAAAATGATTCTCGAAACAGTATTGTCACACGCCTCGCAAGATCAAACGTTTCCAGATTCTCCCCGAGGGCGTTTAAAGGTCCCGTTCCCGTACGGCGACCAACCGAAGAGGATTCCCCAATCAATCGTACGATCGCGTGAGACACGTACCCGCGGAGTTTGGCACCGCATTAATTACCGGCCGGCAACAATGGCACAATAATTAACAATTACGCAGTTTGATAATTGTATACCTCCTAGCTGAGTTATCGTCCCACTCGGCCCTGTCTCTCTCTCTCTCTCTCTTTCTCACAAACAGACACACTTTCTCCATATCTGTGTGTATTTCGTCTACACAGACGCGTGGTCACGCACGCGCACACATTCCCGCGAGCACCAGCAACGTGCACACACGGCCGCCGCCGGCTCAGCAGCATAGAAGGCAATAAATATATGCGGATCCGGCGAGCCAACGATCTAATTATGCCCCCGAACAATGGACGGCGTATCGGACGGCCCCGGCTTGGAAACCTGATAAAGCGGATAAAACGCAACCGGAGAGAGTCCTCCTCCCGCATATACATATATATGTACGTACGTATATGTATATCATACATGTATATAGTAAGTTCGACGAATTTTAAAGGAGGTTCTCGCGGGCAAGTGATTTATCTGCCGGGCCTCTCGTAGGAATCTACGATTCTCCCTTGATTTATAACGAAGGTCCACCTCTCTCCCTCTCTCTCTCACACATCGATGCTTCATAATGCCTTGTAATTACCGGGGCTCGCTTAAAAAATTACCCTGCTCGACCGATAAGGCCACGGTGTACCGGGCGACGAAACTCTTTCGTCGTTGTGATCCTCCATTCGGTCCTACGCGAATGATTAACGATCCGTTACCAGGGCCTCAGCGAGCGCGTGGGACTGTGGACTCTTTCCACAACGGAAACCTCGTGTGACCGCTAGCTAGCTAGCACACACGCGCGCCCGCGGTTCGAGCTTGCGTGGGATTTACTCGCGATTTAGTGGTCGGGCTACCGGTTGCCAGCCAGCGGCGGCTATCTCTGTCTCTCTCTGTTCAGTCTCAATCCAGCAGCGCGGAGAATAAAATTGCTTAGGTAGATTATCTGAGCGGTGTGGGCAGGCAAAATGGAAATTTTGCAAATGCACCAAATCGGTCTGTGTTCTCGTGGATCTGGCCATACTCTGTTTTCTCTGTTTCGTCGAGCTCTGCGTAATATCTCGTGATTAACCTTCGGAAAGATATTCCTTTACCGTTTTTCATCGTACAAAATTCACCAGGTACGCAGGTTATGCATCGATAGAAATGGTATATTATTAATTATTGTTGAAAATACAGGAAAAATACGACTAAAATATGTCTGACTCGATAGATTATACTACTTAGAACTAGACTGCCGATTTTGTGCACTTATGTATCGCACATTTTTATTAACAGACCCTGTAGATGACATGAAAATATCGTTTGAATTAGGTGGTGGACGTAACTGAATCTTCATTTCGCGCAGGAACAGGTGATCCAACGTGGTCTATGACACCCACGGTTCCGTGGTTTTCTGCCCTCCGTAGAGACAGAGGGCAACGACGCCCACCGCAGACCCGGGCTGCCCTAATGCAAATTTATGATAACGACGATAGAAAGTGTCTCCCTCTCTTTCTGTCTACATTGGACTATATTTACTGCACCGTCGTGAATAGGAAGCAGACGCTCGTCGCGTAAATAGGCTCGCCGGGTGTAATACGTTCGCGCACAGCCCCCACACGCCGTTACACGAGACGTTACACGAAAGAATTTACAGCTGGACGAAAGCCAGCGGCGAAAAAAATATCGGAGGGAAGCGAAAAATCGATCTGTGCCGCTGGCCTGACTGAAAGAGCACGCGAGCCCTCACTGCCCCCCTCCCCGCCCTTTGCTTTCGCGAATTTCCGTTGTAAGAGGCTTTCCGGTTATTTATTTCGACGTCCCATAGAACTCGATATTTTCAAGGGGATAAAAGATAACCGGAGGAATAATTCGGTAATAAATTGGTGATTCCGAGTACCCTGATAGCACAGCAATCGTGAATAATTATGGTTGCCTACACAAGGGATAAAGTTCCCATTTCGTCGAAACACCCTGTCTCTCGCTTTCGAGATCACAGGTACGAGGAAAGAAACTCGTCCGTTAAAACGGCGACGTGACGAAGCGGTTACGCAACGACGCGTACACCCGAATTAGCAATGCAATCGTCAGCGAAATCTATCCTTCTCTTCGCGCTGCATGTTTTATTTATCGAACGCATCGGTCCCCGATGCCAATGGCGCCCCCCCCCCCGCGCGCCCCACGTCACGACGAAGACTAAGAAAGGTAGTACGTGCACGACGTGATTTATGGGTGCAACACCTGACGGCATTTTGTTCGCTTTTGCATCAAGCGTTGTTACGTTGGCAGCCAGTTCCGCCCTTTTTTGCCCCCCTAGCTCCCCTCACGCGCCCATTAGTAATGCCTCGGTCATTACCGGAGCCCCAGTCGATTTCCCGTGGCTAATAAATCCCAATAAAATTTCCAGTCTCTTCACTCCCTCTCCCTCCGTAACCCCGGAGAAGCTTCACCGTCTAAGTACCTATCGAGACGCTTCTATCGGATCTTTGAACTTTTTTACGTGTTCCTATACACGACTTAACCCCCCTGATTACACGGTTTAAATCTATTGGCAGAATTGCTCTCAGTTGGTTGTCAAGGTACACAATATCATTAAATTTATCCAGATAAAAGCTTCAAATCATGTACACCGTTATTTGGTAATTATTTGGTAATCTTAAGACGTTGAAGAACAAAAGAGATCAATGTTTTATTCACCACGCTTCATTCGTACAACGAAATAATCCGCAATGTTCGGCAAACAGCGTCGAATTGACGTTAATTGAGACTTGGGAAGCGCAACAAATCTGTTTGCACACCGCGGGGAACATCCCATAGGATACGCCACCTTCTAGAAGTCAATCCCTCCCCAGGTAAATTAAAAAGCGTGGCCGGTTATAAATCAACCGGAGGCGAGAAACGTAGAAAAAGCAAATGTTGGCAGTGTGAAAGGAGGGAGGAACAGCAATTCGCGTGCAATTTAATCGCGTAATTACAGTTTCCTTGAACGTTGCTTTTAATCCCGGTTCCACTGACACACCCTGGCTATCAAATTTTAAATAAAGAACCGAACCCCGACGGAGACTCGTGCCCGTCAAATATTTAACGCGGCACAAAGTGTACTACTAACCTCACATCTCGATCAATATTATTCTTACGATGTATTCGCGAGGATATTTTAGGACCGCAACAGGCATAGGGATAATCCGGAAGGATGAAAATTTTTCGAAAACACACACAGAGTCGTCGACGACACGGTTCGCTTCGAGGAATAATAACTGTGCTTCTCTCTCTCTCTTTTTCACCCTCTCGGCGCACTGTGATTACAGGACGGACAGTTAAAGCTCGCGCGGAGGTGCGCGGATCGTAAAACGCGACCGGAAATGAAATATTCCGAGCAAGAACCGCCGAACGAAACTTCGATTCCGGATCGTAATTAAACCGGTCTCTTATAAGCGTTGTTCATAAAGCATTAGACGGTGCTGATGGATATCGCGTGTAATATTTCGACCACTATACAGGATAAACCACGAAACGTGATCAGCTTAGATTATTCTACTGCTAGCTGCTCAATGGAAAAATCTTTTTGCATACATAACCATACGTCATAAATAGAACTAAGCAGTTTCTTAATCGTTTCACTCGAGTGTATTGCAGCTGGTGGTCTCCATTTTTAACATCGTTTCAATTAAGATAAATGATATTTTCCTAATGTTTCTTTGGTTTAGAAGAAAAACAATTATTTACAATTATGCTTGCCGATATTCTGACGGTGACCTTAACTCTGGACAAAAAAGGGTTGATAAAAAATTTAGTACAATCATCTTAAAGCTCTCCTTGAGTCATGTTATACTAGGAAGAAATTTTTCCGATCGAACAGCTAGCAGTAGAATGGTCTAAGCTGATCACGTTTCGTGGTCCATTCTCTATACGCAGGATTACAAATATAAAAAAAAAGTTGAATCGCTGACCACGGTCGAGATATCGTTTGCGCTTCCGACAAGGAATTAATCGTACCGCCCCCACCCCCGGAAGACCGTTAAAAACGAATTTAAGAGGAAGAAGGAAGCTTCCGGTTTCGAGGCCTGGTTTAACTTTTCTGAACCGATAACGATTTGGGGCTCAGAACAAAAAGATATTCGACTGGGTTTCAGCCCCGGCAATCCTCCTATAACCAGAACCAGGGGGTCTCGCGATACGACCAGAGTATCCATGGCAGTTAAAATAATTCACGATTCGGCCCAAGTAATCCCTATTCCGCGTGGCCACGGTCCGAACACACTTCTCTGAGCGGGGATAAACGCTTTGAACCGACGCGTTTCAATTTAACATCGGATTAAGCACGCCAGTTGTTTTTCATACGTTCCCCCACCCTCCTCCCACTCCCACCCCCCTGGACAATCTACCCATTGTCCGCTAGAGCTCGAACAACGATCCCGCGCCGTTAATTTCCGCATCGCGAGTACTTTCAATTACTAGATTAATGCGTATGAAATGTTTCCTGACGTTCCGAATTTCGTGACACGACAACAGGCACAATGGGATATTTAACGGTGGCTTGTTTTATACGACGGGTACTAAAACAGGGCGAAATTTCTTGCAATGCGAGCTCATTAATTTTGTCCCGGAAAGAAGCAATCGATTTACCTGTTTATGCGAATAACACGAATATCGTTGTGACTTTACGAACGGCGAAAGAACGGTAATTACGTTTGTTCGTTATTGCATACATTACGATACGTTGGAATAATAATTGTGATCAACAACCGTGTATAAACTGTTATAAAAGCGCATCGACGGGAACGGGAGCTGCTGCCCCATGCGATTCTTTTTCGATTAACGCCACATTCAATTCATCACGGGGAATTGATTGCTCGTTCGGTTTCGTATCCTTCTCTGAACCACGCTTCGACGAGCGTCAAACACGGACGCGTGTCTACCATTTGCTGAAAATATCAATTTTCATAATATATGTGCCCGTAAATTTCCGCCAAATGAATAACGGAATAAACGTACACGCGCGCGCGCGCGATGCTTAGCCCATAATTTAGAGAGACCGCGCGCGAAATGATTTATCGTTTGGTGAGTAAGTAAATTCGAGGCGGTCCGTTCGGGAACGAAAACGAATGACGTGCGTTTCTCCGTCTCTCTTGTCGTCGTGTGCGTATGTCTGTGTTGCTTGACCAATTTGCCGAAGATTTCTCGCACGTCCGCGGTGCGCAAGCGTTCCATTGATATATCGGTTGGTACTTCATCAAACACACGCAATATACTTTTCGATGATACTCATGACAGAACCAAACCTCTTTTTCAGATCAACGAAATTACACACCGTTTTTTACACCGTGCAATTGGGAAACTTTAGTCTGAAACTTCCATTTTAGAACTTTTATGTCGCATTTAAACCTGGCGTTTCAAATTTCAATTTGAATACCTTTCAATTTCATTTCAAATTTGAATATCAGAGTTTCAGTTCCTTTCGACATTTTGGATTTTATTTGAAGTAACGAAACTTTTAATTTAAATTGTAGGTTTAGAATTCTTACTATTTTTGTTTAAAATTTAAATCAAAATTCTTTTCTGCTGCTAAATATAAATCTCTGTCTCGTATAAGTTTATTAAAAATTGATTTGGCATCTGGCTAGACTTGAATATGGGGCCTGCTGGTTCGTAGGGAATACTCGTTATACCGCGGAACACGTTCATTACTAACATCCAGTTTTTACGTTACTCCTATCGCTTCGATCCAATCTCCACTACAGAAATCAATTCAGGCAACCCGTCAGAACGTCAGAACCAATTAGAATATCATTTTTCAGATCCCGTTCCGCCTTTCTCTATCCGTCTACATGCACTTTTTCTTTTCCACCGATCTGGAGGCGTCAAAGTGCACGCCCTCGGTTCCCTTTCAATTACAAGACAAATGACTCTTTTGTGTTTTCACCTACGATCCCCCCACAGAGGCGGAGAAGGAGGTCCGCGCTGTACGACGCGCGTCCACGCGTCTCTAACAAACGGACACCTCGCGATCGCAATAAATCACGGCGCAACCTAATTAACCGACGGACCAGGCCTATAATGGAGGCTTCATTACCACCGAGTACGCTAATTACGTGAATCCACGACCAACACACAAGCCCCCTCTCCTCCCCCAGCCCTAAGTAGACACACGGGCCACGATTTCGTGTCGTTCTATCTTTGACTGCTGATGGTTCTGCTGAGCCCTCCAATTAGCCTATTCGTACATCGTTGCCTTGTACTGTTGCCGTGCTACAAATCAAGGTGGATCTCGCCCGGTGGCATATCATTTGAAACGTAACCATCGTGAATTTTCAATTAATCATTGAAATTCACCTCTCATATATACATAATACCGTTGCATAGGCGTAGCAGGTGACCCTCCTCCCCAAGAGGAAAAATTACGTAATCGAATCGGAACACGTCTCATATCTCAGCGTGCGTCGTCGCGGACCACGTCACACCGGTTATGTTCAATGGTTCCCCCGAAGCTGTAAAATTGGCGGCGCTTTATCAAACTTTTTGTTACAAGAGTCTAGGGTGGCGAGGACGCTATTTTTCCACTTACACGCTGTCTGCCGTTCCTTTATCGCGAGTGCCAATGCATGAATGCAATTTCGCGAGCGCGTAACTCGCTGATGCCGGGAACGACGACGACGACAACGCGATACGGGCCCGGGGACAACAAATGGAAGAAGTTATATGAAGAAAGTTAAGCGAACGAGAGAATCCCCGGCCCGCGCGTTATCTCTCCGGTGGAACAAGGGAGGGGGACGGTGCACCTCCTGCATTCGATTCCGGGGGACGAGCAATAAACAAACGTTGGAAATGGTGGAAAGAAAAAGAGGGATGGAGAACCGTGCCACCAGGTGAGAGGGAGACAGAGAAAGAGAGAAAGAGAACCGTGTCAGTTTGGGTTGCGCGGAGGATCGAAAACACGCGCTCGCAGCCGATTAATATGATAAAACCGGGCCCCGGGTACGTGAACGTTAATTGTTCGTTTTGGAGTGCGGGATGCGATTACGTTGATTATAAAACACGGTGTAATTTCGTCGTTCACCATACACCCCCACCCCCTCGGTAATTACGCCGGCCTTTATATTCTGATCTGGAAACAACAAAGCGTCACGACGCGGAATTTACTCGTAATTGCGTATTCCGGCCCGGGTAATCGCTCGTTATCATTTTCTTTCGCGATCGAACGAGGAATTAGTGGTATAACCTATGGCACACCGATTGCGATTAGCTATAATTCTCTATAATATGGTCTCGATTTCGTGGCCATAGACTACTTAACCCTCAGACACCGATGTCTATTTAAACAATTTCTATAATTATCGTTTTACTAATTGAGACGTTTCAGTCTAAAGACAGATGAATAGGGGTCTGTCTGGACCCAGGTACCACCGTCTATTTGATTATCAAAAATGTCCACCTTCTGAGGGTTGAATATTTCACCTTAATAACTAGGACAACGTGGAAGACTGTCGATACAAACACTCTGAGAGATGCTTTCATGGGGTTCAGCTGAAGTCCAAACACTATGGAAGAAAGATATTTAATTAAATCCCAGGGGATGTTGTGTGGTTCGTGAGAAGGAACTGGACGGAGTTATAAAGAAATGTGGGACGGAAACGGAACGTAAATAGGCTGGGTTTCCCCCAGGGGGATAGATTCTACTGGGAGAGAAGGTAGGATAAGCGGACCGTGATATCTGATGATTTGATAGTTAAGAAAGTTTTGCAGCGCGAACTTGAAACTTTTCGTTGGGCGAGTAAAGACTCGCGAGTAGTTGCCCTACCCACCCCTCGAAGGTTAAAGAGACCTTCTGTTGTCGACCGGGTTGAAAAGAAAAGTTTATCTGGCCCCGTGATTAAAGAAGCCTAGAAGTTATCCTCACGGATCTACGCACCGGTATGCCTCCGGGTACTAACGGAAGAAAATTGGAACGGCCATAATGAGATTATAAATTAAACTCGACGAATCCGTACTCTCGAGGAATTACGAGATTAAGACGGGGTGAAGCAAGTTCTTGAAAGATAGAGGCCACCCTTTGAACGTCGCTAAGCTAATATATATCCCACTAAGTTATTACGGATCGGTGGAACATTAACGTATTAATGATAAACGTTCGTCCTGACATTTATTGGGTCGAATACAGTATATACCCTTTTTGCAGACCTTTCCTAAAAAACCTGACAATCATAAAGAGCAGTATAGATAATTTTGCGATAATCGCAAAAAGGTCGCGAATTTTGTTAACAATTCCTCGGGGAATTGGGGCATTTTAACGATGCCGCGGAACTTTGCGTACACGCCGCGGTTATTCGTTCAGCGCGTCAGACAAGATTACCGCAAATGCTGGGCCAGCCACGTCCAACTAGTTCCCTGATAATACGCTAACTTGCCGGGCGATGATGATATAAGCTAAAATAAGGTCTTAAACCGCTTGCGTCGAAAATACACGAGGCGATAGCTTGAGGTGTCGAGCAACCATAACTCGTTGCGTTCCAGGGACAGGAAACGAATGAATCGCGTACCGTGAGCGAGCGGGTTTGATTATAAATCCTTCACGTCGAGAAGAAATAATCCGTTGAAATCAGGATCTTCATTCTGAGCGGTGCAGGATCTGACGATTTAGACGTCTGCCGCGCGGCACGTCAAATAGTTAACGCACATTTCCTGTAACTGTTGCGTAAGAAAGCATCGAATCATGCGTTGTGTGATTAGTACTTATCTTGGTATCATTGAATATTTTCTCAAAAATTAGTGAATTTGTATTCTATAGCAGAAGAGTCATTGGACGCGAAATCAGACACTTTTTGGAGCAATGTTTCGGATTCTGTTGAAACTGGATACATTATGGTTTTTAGTAGTATAGGATAGAAAATATAAGGATTTTTGAAGATTTTAAAAATTGTTTCATTTTAAAATAGATATATGTTAACTATTTATTCTGTAATTGCTTTAAAAAAATTCCATTTTATAATAGCGGAACACTACTGACAAATTTGAAAAAATGCAAGATATAGTCCTATGTGTCCTCTTTATGGACAAATGTTAAAAAATTCTTGTCCAAGTTTCAATAAAATCCAAAATGTTACTCTAAAAAATGTCAGATTTCGCGTGGAATGACCCAAAGATAAACTCTTGAGAAGCGTAATATATTGAACAACAATTCGTAAGGGCTAAAAGATTCATCAAGGAGAATTTCATTACGAGAAATGATCCATCAGTATCGTGACCCGGGGATCGTAAAGCCGATTCGACCTGGACCATAGATCCCATTGTGAGAGGATAAAGTGCGCCGTGGTTGACGTGAAACAACGCGCGCCGCCGGCAAATTAACTTTTCCATTCATAATTTACGGGAGGGGGGCCTGAATGGCCTCGATTAATGCGCTGGCATTAAATCAATTGCGCTAATGCGCCGCGCTGCATAAATACGCGGGGCTCGTTAAAAAGAAAAATTAATGCTGTCCGTCCGCGCGAGCGTGCGGCGCTGGGCCGCGAAATCGCGCATTTCCGCCGGGTCGTTAAGTACGCTAACCCCCCTCTCGTAACGAAATTATCGGGGACCGGCCGAAATCGAAATTAACATCGACGGGGGACGCTGTCGCTACAAAGCCTCCACTGGAAAAATGACCGAATCATGTTTGTCACAGGGAAAATTGGGCTCGCGATATCGATAAAACTAGATAAGGATCTAATCCTTAGGATTGTTCGTATACTCGATATATTTGAACGATTTTAAAATTATTTATAAATTAAATATTTCTTCGTGTAATTCAATGGTTCCGATCATCAATGACCACCATAGTCGTCAATGTGTTGAGCAAATTGTTCCAGCTAGATCACTTAGGAAATTCCAACTAGTCCATCTATGCACGCATACGATCAACTTTTTCCACTAATTGAACTACCATTCTCCGTAGTACTTTATTAATACTATCCACATACCGGAGTGAAATTAAGAAAACGAGAGAACAATGGCTCTACGCCCGATCCCATGGCGCATAAATCTCTTTGTGGAAGGGAGCTCGACTGGATCCACTAACGAAAACGCGTCAGCTCGGAGGGGGGGAAGGGTGTATCCAATTACCGGAACGATGCACGCGCGTTTCATTGTGCGAAAAAGCTGCCGCAACAAAATAACCGGGGAAAGTAACGAGAAACGTCGATTTAACTGCTCGTGTCCGATCGGTCAATTTAACTGTTCCATATCTGCGACACGCGAGACCAGCTTGAAACGGTCTACGCGGCGTAAATTGTCACCCTTGCGCCGAGAGCGGGTTGTTCTTTCTCGCACCGAAATCTGTTAACAATAACATGGAAATCGGGATAGACAACCGTGTAACCGTTCAAGTAAATCCTCCGGGTTAATTGTATTTGATAAAAGTATGACGAGCTTGTCGATACAAACGCCTAAAAAAGACACGGCCCAGGTGAACCTGATACCAAAGAACCTTCCACAAAGAAATATAGATAAAAAATTGAACGCCAATGTATTCATCATCATCATCATCGTAAGACTCACCGGAGGACAGCTTGGACCTCTGCAACAGCCAGGTCTGCAACGCCAGCCGTTCCCTGTGCCTGCAGAAGAACTCGGGCCTGATACCGTGCCTCTTGAGGAACTCGTCGCACTTTCGGAACGCTGCGAGCGCCTTGGCGGCCTCGACCTCGTCGATGTCCGCGAGAACGTTCGGGCACGAGCTGCGTCTCGAGGACGAGGATCGTTCCTCGTACGTCTCATCGGGCAGCAGCATACCCATTCCCGTTGGATAAGCTACACCTGGGTAGCCAGATTGCGCCTCGATTCCCTCGTCTTCCTTTCGACAGGTGTCCTCGGTGTTCTCGCCGGTCTCGTAACTTCCAGCCCCCGGCACACGTCCAAAGCACATATTAATCTCTGGGCCCTTTTGGCTCAGAAAACCGTCTCTAATCGGCCAAGGAAACGACGAGGCGTCTCTCGTGGCTGCCTCGGAATCAATCCCCCTTTCTCTCTCTCTCTCTCTCTTCCTCTTTCAATCCCCTCGATCAGAGCTCTTAACCTTCCTACGCTCGCGAGCAAACAGTTAATTATCCGTGTCGCCGGTGTCCACCAGGCTCTCTTTACGACACCGCGGTTTTAATGAGACCTTATAGCGATTAATAGGATTTCCTATCTTGAAGTGGAGGACGACTCTTTCATCTCGAACGCGATCCTTCCCCTCGGCTGGGGCCGATCCTGCTACGTTTAATTGAATCGAATCCCTACCGATCGGTGCTTCCTTGAGAAACGAAAGCATCCTCGACGAGCGGTCAAGCTTTGCGCGGGCCCTTGAGCTCAGAGATCGACTCCTCCAACGGCTACGTGGCTCGAATTTCGAGGATAAGTTTCCACCCCCCTCACAATTTCGTAAATTGAGCCTGGGAAAACGGGGATCGATCCCAGAATCCACGTTCGCCTGCGATAAATGTTTTCTTTCGCTTTCACCGGAGCATCCTCGGGATGGATCGTCGACTTGATCGATCTCACGGAGACCTGAAAATGACAATAATTCACTGCGTAAGTGATGATAATTTAATTAGGTCAGAGTTTCGAGACTTTCTCGACCCGGCATCATACAGTTATTACTGTTAGAGTTTTCGAATGTAAGCTGATCAATTAAAAATGTCTTTTAATGAAAAAAATGACAACGGTTTTGAGTCGATAATTAATTGCGAGGGGGCCAGGAATGAATTTGTACACCTAATAGCTGATAATTCTACGCGGAGGAACGGATCGATCGATCCTGTTCGCGATCGTAAGACCCTGAAACGCGAAGGTCGACTCTCTCTCTGTATTAACTGCCCGTTCTTTGTCCGGTTTTACGCTGACTCAACGAGGGGATGAAAGGGAACGCTAACGTAATTTTTTCCCCCGACGCGAACAGAAAGGAAAGCTTTTTTTAGTGCCCTGACGGTAAAAAGCACCGTTACGGTTAATAGTAGGCCGCCTTGGAATTCCTCCCCAACGCGCGCACGCGCCGGCGCGCACGAGAATTGATACATTTCCCCCCGTTTATGAGACACGAATAAAACAACAGCGGCTCCAAGGGTTATGGGAGGGATATATCCGTGGATTATGGTAGACAACGGGACGATTTAATAGCGCGACCATTCCCATTTTACCGGCCAACAATAAACATATTAACGGTTCCGTTACCACCGCCGCCGAGCCACGATTAACAACGTATATTTTCGGCGAACACAGCTATATTTTATACGCATATCTCCGGGGTTCCATAGTTACGGCACCAGCTTTGAAAACCGAACAATGATCGTAATGAAATGTAATGCTCGTTGAATATTTTCACACAGGTAGTTCAGAGCTTGGAGGAGAAACAAGTGTATACCGAGCTTGTTTCACGGTTCCCCAGAGAAGGACTAACACCGTGAACGATATCGTCGTAATATAGGATCCGTCCAGAGCATTAATTAACCGAAACATGGCGTCGATTTGGCCGCCTAAAGAATCGCGACAAGCCGTGCCGGTAGCGCTGACGATCATTCGACACGCGAACACGACGACCCTCCAATTAATCCTGCCTTAATCGTCGATAAACCTTATTATTCGTCGACAGAAACTGGCTTCGATATTTTAAGCGTCCCCCACAAATGCATCCAGAATCGGACCGAATATGCAGAAAGCTACAACAACCCTTAACGATCTGAAATGAAATTTTAGTTTGAAGATTTTAATTTTTCAAAAAATCAGTAGCTTTATTTCTATTGGGTGTATTGTCACCCATATAGACTTGACCCTTGTCATTTTTCATCAAATATTGATGTTCAATCCAACTACCAAAATTTCCAACTGTTCCATTCACCAGTATCACTGTAACCACTCGTAGCAGCGAGAGGGTTAACTCACTAAGATCTTGCAATTTTACAATTTACATAACAACATTGATCACCTTTTCAAACCATCAAAGCCAAAACAACGCGCACAAAATACAGGCATCGCTAGGACCCACCTGTCCAGATGGGCCTACATTTTACGAGCACAAGCTGGATCGTTTCCACGGGCCTGTACCGTCCCTGATCTCGTTAACCGAACGATCCATTCGTCAGGCGACACCCTCGAGCAATCCTGGGTGTACACACGCTGTGAACGTCGCTTAATGGGATGCATAAAGAGCGATGAAGAAGAGGGAAGCGTACGGTGACTCGACACGTGCCACCCACGGTGAATTACAGTATTCGCGATCGCAGGAGATCCGCCGCTGCGACACGATCACCGGGGCCACCGGTAGTTGGGACGCGCGCGGACCGAGATCGGAATTCTTGATCGAGCAGCCATGAAGAGGGGAGGGGGAGATGGATATCCCCGACACCAGGAAAGGAAACCATTCGTCCCCGCCGAATCGATGCTTTTCCCCCTCCCTCGTTCACTATCTCGCAACGAAATCTCGCCGTCCAATCGGCCGGTGGATCGTCGTAGATCGCAGGTTTCGAACTGGGTGGCAATAGTCGAGCGGTTCGGATAAGGAAGCTACTACACGAGTGCTTATATCTCAGGCGAGGATGTCAGACCCGTTAAAAGGATCCCCTAACCACGTCCCGATGTAAACAGACCTCATAAAGCAGATGGGAATTTATGTACGGGGCCGAGGATCTTACGGTTCTCCCGTTGATGTAGATACGTCGACTTTGCTATCTCTGGGGAAAAAATGGAGCATACAGGAAGCGGACCAGTGAGATTTCCAGCAGTATAGGAATAGGATAAATGCACCAACGAATGAACAGTTAAGAGATTTTGTAACTATTAAAATCGAATTTTAAACAATCGAATATACCTACGCTATAAATGTATAAAATCCACAATCTAGTCAGTACTAGACAACCTATCTCATTAGATATGATTCTTTGCAGGATCGAAAATCTGAACGTGAGTAGAAGTGTCGGTAGGATCGTGACACGTAGCTAATACTCTCCATCATACACGTTCAGATTCACAGCGCGCGATTTTCTCCTCTCCATGAAAGGCAGCGCCCGCGGCGACAGCGAGGGAACCTCTCTGCCGTCCGACAAATTTACGAACGTCCGACGAGTTTAAAACGCATTAACAGCCGATAAATTTCCGACATGCCCCAGCCAGCTCAAACGACGAAACTCTACAGAGTAATTCCCAAACGTTCCTCTCGAACAAGATCAGAATTTCGATCCTTGGATCAGGTGAACGAACAATCTTTAAACACACTTGTTAGCCCGCCCAGGATGAAATCAACTGGTGACACGGAACAGGGAACCGCGTTCAATTCGATCCGTATTCTCGATAACCCCATCGGCGTATGTACATACATACACTGACGAAATCGAACGTCACTGATGCGAATCGAAAAATGATGCCCGCCAATGGCACCGAAAACGCTCGACGTTTGGCTTGATTCCAGCCACGCGAACGGAGCCTTTTCGCAACCAAATTATTTCTGGTTCGATTCAGCTCAAACATATTCACCCCGAGGACAACTACATTATTAGAATCGTCGACACTCTCTCTATCCGTTCGTTCATACCTCCGATTCCGAAACGATCTGGCGGCCAGCGACGATCGAATACGAGAGTGGCACGGAGAGAAGAAGGTCTCCACGAAGCCAATCGACGCTGGAAAAATATCCTGGCGGGTCGGCGGAACGGGGGATGATTTAGGTGGTTTAATGTCGTTTCAAGGCTGTCTTCGAGCGGGACACGACGATCCATCGATCCTCGTAAATTGACCAGCCCCGCGGCAGTAAAGAGCAAAGCAGCGAATGGCAAACGTGCCCACCACGCGAAACTGTTAGTTTAAACCGTTCCTCCGGCAGATTTACCATAGAACGCTAAAGCGCCGCGCGCTCGCGATAATTTTATTTCGTACCCGGCCCCGTGTAAGCCGTTCTGTACCTTCTCCTCCTATTCGGCTCGGCTATATCCCCGTCGTGCGTGTAAACCGCGTGTGTATCGCGACCAACGGACATATAATATGCAACGGCGGACACGAGAGCATCCTCCTCCGTGTGAGCTACGGGGCCGACGATGGGCACCCTTGTGCGGGGAAATCGCGAGAGATAACTGAGGAATGGAGACGAGGCGGATGATCGAGCTCGTGAGCAAGAGGAACGGAGAAAAATGAAGATACGAAGGGCGAAACATCGGGGGTGGCCGATGACGGAATTATCGACTCTCAGGAGAAAGTTTGTGGATCTAATCTTCTTTTTCGATTGCTTTGGTAGAGTGTCCAGGTACTATCTGGTGTACAGAAAGGAACGGATTAGATGGAAAAGACACTGGACGAAGAATTTACCCTTGTATCCGTAGCGTATGGGATTCGGAAATTAACTGGAGTAGTGGGTTAATTTTACGCTGATCCTAAAAAATAAGTAGAACACTCTCCTGAAATGTATCCCCTATTGTTCTGTGAAATTTTTTTAACAAACTCACAGAACACAACAATTAATGGGAATCGAGTATCCTACTTGGGTCACGTTAATCTAGAGACAGGATACTAGAGACTTATGCAGATCCTAGCAAAGGAAGGGCCACATAACCAAAGAAGGTATACACAGTCGCGGGACCGAGAGTCCAAACAAAGAAGTTAAACGGGAATTAAGGGCAACAAGAACGGTAAAGGGAAATGGACGTCGCCGGGGGAAAAAACGAACGGCGGGAAAACACGCGAGAACAAACACAGCGACGCAGTAAAAGAGAATAGAGAGGAGCGCGGAGGATAGGATTGAGGCGCAGAAACAAAGGGACCACTGAGGGATGTAGGGGAGAGAGGGGAATAGGTTGCAGAAAACGAAAGGGCAGAAATCTCGCGGCACTGGGACGGAGGAGGAGGTGGGAGGGGAAAGTTAACAGCGTGTATTTAAGAACGTTCGCGTTATACTCGGCTTTTAAGCCTGGCGCGTTTAAGAAGAACACGCGTATATACCAGTCCGCGTACGAGCGAGGGGGCGAGCCTGTGATTAGGGGCCCCGGTTCGGGCCCCGAGGGGCCTTATAACCGCCCACTACAGCGGCGGGGAGGGCGAGAACGGAGAGAAAGAGCAGCCAGAGAGAGCTCGACGGCTTTCAGACTTACTCGCGAGAGACCGCGTGGGAACGTATCGGCTCGTCTATCATCTTAACCTCCCTCAAACTCCGCGGTCTGCGTACTTCCTCCGGGGAGTTCGTGGAATGCAACCACCCCCTCGCCCCCCAACCCTCTCCCACAAGTACACAGGGTGATTATAAAGTACTTATCGCCCGAGGATCGTGTTACGGGGCCATTCGATCGGATTTGCGCGAACACCTCCTTCTTCCTTCTCCTCCTTCTACCTGGCTCTGCATTGTCATCGACGACGTCTTATCCGCTGGGATCGAATGAAGTTCGTAGTTTCCCGTGGCTAGGTGTGGTCCAGGAGATAGTGGATCTTTCGTACTTCGCGTAGCCTTGAATTTTGAACGGGAGATTATCGGTATCGATTTCTCACGGAGATCTGGCGAATCTGGCGTACGATTTCGGTGATGTCCGGTTTACACGTCGACTAAAACGACCCGTGGACGATGTGATTTTTTGCAAAGACAGTTCAACAGATTTTTAGCATATTGTACCTGCTATACAACTGTCGCACATGTTTGGTCGTTAAGTATGAAACTTGACAAATGTCAAAACGTAAGCTTGAGGTTCTGTTCTGTTTGTCAAGTTTTATACCAAATGACCGTTTAATTTTCGATCGATACACCTAGTCACAGATAAAGGTAGAATGTTGTGACTTCTGTGAATTTCATCAAGACTCGCAAGCGATGATCAGATTTCGAATCGTAGGGGTCTTCGATTCGCGAATGGAAGTGGAGATTATTGAACTCGAGGTTGTATCGAGTGTATCCATCAATTACCAACGGACCACCACAGCTCGTAAATTATACAGAATCGCCGATGCGGCTCAATCAGAGCTCGACGATATGTCGAATCAGCGGGAATCAATTATCGTGGGCCAAGTTTTTCGCGCTGGGGGTTGCTTCGCGAACGTTTTGTTCAATGGGCGGGGTGTGTAACAGCGAAGTAATTTCGCCGCTTTATCCGTGTTAACTTGCGCGTGTATTGAAAACTTCCGCCCTCGTGAGGCCGCGAGGCTGGCGCCAGCCTCGCGCGATTTCGTACAGGTGGAACACCAGAGAGGAAGAAAAGCCCGGAAATGAAGCGTTATCTCGCGCCAGCTGCTGTTTACCACGTGTTTTTTTCTCTAAGCGATATCTTCTTACGAAGGACAAGATGTTGTTTCATAGACTCGGAAGCATTTACGGTCACCACACTACGAGAAATTCAAATAACAAATAGAAAAAGCTCAACGCAGAATAAATTCTATTTATTGAGTCGTTATTTAGAGTCCTTCTGCTTTTCAATGATTCCTAGATCTCATAGTAGCTGGAACTCTCGAAAATGAAAATTTGAAGATCCTGGTGAACGTCTCTCAAGGAGAACGATTCAGAGATTCGGACCTTCGACCCGCTACGTATAATATCTTCAAGTGCTAAATTTTTTTTCTATTAGTGGATCCAAATGACTGAGCATCAACCGAAGATTACTAGATCGTATCCCCGTGTATGTACCCTTACAGCAGAGAAATGTTCAGATTCTCAAAGAACGGTATACAGTATACCCCCGCAGAACAACAGGCAACCTATGATCGAGAACCATATACGATCGTCCATGTCTATCCAATTTCAGGCAAAATATCTCGCTCAGTCCCTCGAACACCCGCAACGTGAGAGCAGGTCGCGGCTCTGCGGAACAAAATACGACCGGTGTATACGTGTATAATCAAGCGAAACGGGTGGAAAAAATTTGGAGGGGGCTGGTAGGGGGAGACAAGAGAGTGGGATTGATCGGTGTGCGTGAGTCGGTGCCAGGCGAGCAAAGTGGCGGGTTTCGTGTGTTGTACACACTCGGCGTCGATGATGACGTGCTGATATTACGGTGCGCTATTACTTAGCATCCCCCTTCGCAGAAAAGACGCCTGGGTCCGGGACCCTGGGTCACGGACACACAGAAAGGGAGAGAAAGAAAGAGAAAGAGATGCTTCCAAAAGGCCTCAACGGAAATCCAGGGAAACGAGCTGTGCCGGCGATCCATCGATCGTGAGAACGCCTTCCTTTCGACCGTTGCAGTCCAAGCTCTGTCCTTAATTCCTCCGATGTTTCTCTTTTTCTCGATCTCGGTAGAACTCGAGGGATCAATTGTACGGGGTACAATCGTGTTGGAAATGGTTGGAACAGTTAGTAAGGAGATTAATGATCCTCTGATTATTTTAGCCTTATGGTGAATGGGCAACATCCTGGTCACTGAATCGGTAATTCCGGGGATCGGTAATACAGACGATTCGTAATTCCGTTTTTTAGAATCTCGCAGACCCGAGGACACCCGTTAGATGGTCACAGGATCGCGTATCTCTTCCGTGGCCGCGGGACCATGGAGAACTCTGCCGGAACAGGGATTCAGCGGGTGGCAAAAGAGCTTAATTAAAATTCCAGTCTCGCTAAGTCTACCCTCGCCGTCGAGGAAAGCGTCGAGAAAGCGGCGAGGCGGCCCGGTCCGCGTGCTTCTCCTTTTGTCCGTCTCGTGACGTCTCGAGAAAACGCAGAAATAAATAAGCCGGCGTGCAACTCGGAATATTTCAAAGGGCACCACCACCACCGCCCTGTTCTCGACGTGCTCGCGGCCGAGCTTTATTCGGTGGATACGCTCGTGACGATGTACCCTCGTTCGACAGCCTTTTTACCTTCCTCTGCCCCCGTCTATGGCTCCCTATCTTTCATTAACCGCACGCGATTCAAACGCCTGTGAACGAATGCATCGTGAGACTGAGTTTCTTTAATTCTTCTGTCTCTAGTGCCGAGACACATCCCCGTTGCTGTAAAAACATCGTTACCTCCAAATCTAAATGATCAGCGAACATCTCCAATATACTAAAAACAGTCCCCCTACACACCCGTTACGTAAACCCACCATGACCAACACCGAAACATTCGTGTGAAACGACGATGTCGAGGTAAGCCTACAACACCAGCCTGTCCAAGATATCGGAAGCCGACTTATATAAGATGTCACGTCGATTGAGATTTCGTTTTGTCCCGAACGAAACGGCCGTCCTCCGCAACAGGTGTTACAGCGGGCAACGGACCGTTAAAAAATAGAAAACCGCTGACCGGACAGGCGACTTTCCCCCACCCCGAATCGTCCCCTTCCTACACACGGATCGGCTGAAAAATCCCTTGGACCGATCGGGCAGAAAATATTTTAAGCCGCACGTCCGCCCGCCGGAATTTATCGCCCCTTCGAAATCGAACTGATGGATAGGAGGAACCGGGCCGAAGGATATTCGAGCGTATCGGTGGAAAAGGAGGAGGGGTGGAGGGGAACGAACAAGCCAAACGGTTCGCGTAGGTCGCGTTTTGCATAGATAAGAGACGAAACGCTGCGCTTGCAAGCATCTGGAGGATTTAAAATACGCCCGTAAATCAGCGGCCAGACCTACGGAGACGCTCACCGCACGAAATCTCTGGACAAAACCACGTACACAAGGGGAGTCTAATTTTTATATGCGAAATTTAGTCCCCTCCACAGCTGCGTGACGTCCACCCTCTACGGTAGTTTCATTTACGGGCAAATTACTGCCACCGTCCCCGTAACGCTTTCCTTTTTCTTCATTACCGGCCGACGGCCCTACGAGCAACTCCACCTTGCTTTTTCTTGGCGAGTTAACATTCATTTTCGAGAAAAACGAAGAATTAGTACTACGTTAATAGAGCGTACATCGTATCAGTGTTGCATCCTCAATTTCGTTGACATTACTATTATTATCGGCACTCGATCATGAGAAGAAATTTCAGCGAGAACGGTCGAGGGATAAGGATGGACCAACAATTTTCATAACAGATG
Source organism: Dufourea novaeangliae (assembly GCF_001272555.1). Taxonomy (NCBI): domain Eukaryota; kingdom Metazoa; phylum Arthropoda; class Insecta; order Hymenoptera; family Halictidae; genus Dufourea; species Dufourea novaeangliae. Next base: position 23,584 of record NW_015373920.1, on the reverse strand, counting down.
GCGGTGCCCCCTCAAAAGATTTATGTCTCCTTGTTTCTGATTACGGGCACACACCACGCTTAGTAATTGACTTAATCCTCTTCCTCGAGGTCGTTCCAAGGTCATCGCGACGCGTCTTCCCGAGCAAAACACCCGTATACGCCTTTTCCATATAAACATTATAATTTATGCACACACACACAGCTGATTTAACGACCGGACAGCTCTCTTTTTTCCAACCCGAAAATATTACAGACTATTGTGACGCCAGGTCCATATGTTCCAGGACCATACACGAAATATCACCCCTAAAAAAACAGGAAGAAACAACCGGAATATCCGTTGGCGCCGAAGAGGATGCATCAAAAACCGGCCCACGAAGCGCGAATAATTATTATCGGATCGTCGGTAAATTTCGTGCCCGGTCGGCTACCCGCCGCGAGAACCCTGAACCGCCAATATGCGGCCCGCGGAATTTTTCGATATATCTCTCCATGGTGTGCTGCTCTCTCTTTCTCTCTATCTGGCCCCCTCTGTAACCGTGACCCGACGACCTCCGTTCACTCGGTACACGATGTACCATATAATTAGAGGGTCAGACCAGCGGCGGAGGTCCCCCTTCCCCCAAACTCTCGACGCTGAAAACATCACCGTAGGGCCCCGCAACCTACCTCCTCGGCCTTCGGGCGGAGGCAGCTCGACCTGGAGATCTTCCAGCTGGATCTTTTATCGTTAATTTATCCATCGGATATTTCACTTAATTCTTTAATGAGCGAGCAATACCTCTCCCGGAGGATGGACCGCGAGGCAACGCGTGCGCGCGCGTGCGTGCAGAACTGGTGAAAAGGGGCAACGTGGAACCGAGAGCTCTCGAAATAATCGACCCCGTGTGTCGAGGAGCAATTTCACGGGGGGAGGCCCCCTTCTCGATGATAAATCACACGATCGAGACTTTTGGCTTTTAGGTTTCGCGTGGTTCACCTGTCGGTTGACTTCGTATTCAGCTGGTTGGATCAGGTTCCTAAGCGATTTAAGGAGATACAGTGATTCACAAATCTGGTCACGGACGGTTGTCACATTAATTTGGGTAAATTACGTACTACAAAATTACCGAAAATTTGTCTTGGAAGCATGATAAAAGTAAAAATAATGAGGATACATAAATCGAAATTGCATAAATGTACAATTAACTGTAATTTCGAAAGTATATGAACGAATGGAGGAGTCACTGTTAATAATTCTCAGTACGGTATAAATAATTCAAACGAAATATCAGGTTTCAAAGTGTCACACGGGTTTGAACCCCACGTGGGGCCTTTCTAGCGCGTTAAAGGTGATCGGACGGGCCGGTTCCGAAGAAGAAGGATTAATTAAAACGACGGTAAGAAAATTCGTTCCTTCGTTGGGTACGCTTATCGGGCTTAGGATCTACAACGCGATCCCAGCACCGAAAATCGTGGGCCAGACCGTGTTATTCTTTATGAGAGACACTCTGTCGTGTGTCCCATCGCCCGTGTAATTTACACCGGTCGAATAGATTTTCTGAGAATTTGGTGGTTCTTGAATTTCGAGATTTTCTCCAGATAGAACGATAATAAAATGATTCTTAAAAAGAGAAGGATAATAAAAAGATATCTTTCTGTACAAGGAACCCGCTTACCATCCAACGCAAATCACGGATTCCTCGCAATGGACCCGTTTGCCGCAAGGCCAAAGGTGTCCAAGAAGGCAATTGAATTCCAAATTTAATCAGGACCGCGCGTTCCGCCTCGATTTTTATCGCTTACACGATCTCTGACGACTGGCTAATCCAATACGGATGATTCTTCAACGTTCGCGACGACCTCCGACCTCCACGAGGCCGCCATAAGGAAACGTGAACACACACACACACAGTTACACGATACACACGTCGAAGAGAAGACACGCGCGCGATCATGCCGAGGACGACGTCGTGTGGCGCGACTTTAGACTAATTATATCTCGATGTTTCACGGTGTCAGGCAAGCAGCCGCACCGGGGTGATCACGATCTGTCCGCCGATAAGCCGCTGACCAGAAGGGATTAAGGAAACGCGGTCTCGACTCGGTGTCCCCTTCGTGGCAAGATGAAGGTTCGATGGCTCCGAAGGCCCGTCTTCCCGCGGGACAAGCCGTAACCCGTGTCTCTTTGGTTCCCTGAACGGGAATAGCAATGGGCTCAAGACGATTCGAGCGACCGCGGTGGGAGAACCAGTGACAGTGGTCTGATCGCGCGTTGGTGTACACTCAGACGATGTCCATAGCAACTTCCATCGTCTGCTGTAGAAGGTTGCATTCTTATTTGATGAACTAGACTTCTTATACTCAGGATGGAACTATAGTTCTAGGTACTCTTCTACACTAATCAGAGTCTACAGTATAGACTAGGTACTCTTCTAGACTTAACAGAGTACCTAGCCGATGATAATCTTATCAAAGTTAGTCGAAGACAATTTTCCTTTAGACCTCCCATAGACCTAGAATCACATACTCTAGTACACCTTCACTAAATGCCATTGGAATCATCCTCCACTTGTTCAACGATGAGCAACAGGAGGTGGCTGACCATCGCTACCCAGGTAAAGGAGGCAGCGAGCTACCGCGGCAACGGTTGGCCTTAAAACGACGATGCCACGATAACGATACGTATGGGCTCTGCCGGCTAGCTAAACGTCTAGGTAGGTACGTTCGAGCCGTGGATACGTGTATACGCGCGTGCATCCTGGTACACGGGGACGATAGCCCAGGACCGAGTCGAAGAAAGGAAGAACGGAGAGAGAAAGGGGGACACAACAGCCACGGTGTCTATTTACCAGCCCCATATTTACATGCGTACACACGGGACCCGTACGTACATACGTACTCACGGGCCCTCTCTTTACCGGCTAATCTCTCATCTTAGATCGCGACCGGCCGGCGCACGAACCCTTAGACCCCGCTCGCAATTATCGCAACGCCGATATTCGGCTTCAAAGAGTATCGGGACGAAGGAAGGACAACTGGGCAGAGGAGAATGCGAGGAGAGATAGTTCTACGGAATGGGAAACGTCGTCGGTCGGAGTGCCTTTGGACTCTGCGAAGAACGCAGGGATTTAGAGAACCCTTGCTAAGATGGATAATGGGAATGGAAAGAAGATTCTGCTGTTTTTCGAATAAACGAAGGGAATTAATCTTATTCGTCACGAGGAACTAACCTAATGAAGACTGTTTTAATGGTACAGCAGTTGAAGATTTAGAGATTCTACAGCTTCTTCAATTAATCCTTGTGATGGGACAATTTATTAGGACGTTAATGACGTTCTGTCAGCAAGTCGACAAGTTCACTCCTGCGGCTAAAAACATTTGTGTATTTTGAAAAGAAACCCAAACGATTTAGTAGCTTTGGATAATTTTAGAACTCAATCTTACATTTCACGTCCCAACAAAGTTCAACGACGAGCCACCGAGAAAAAAATAAATGCTTCCCAAAGACTAGGGGAAAAAAATCAAGGGAGACCAAGGAGATCAAGGAAGAGAATTATCGGAGTAATTTGTACCGCCTCTCCTCGAAGGGAGAGAAGGGGGCCAGAGAGCGGTAAAGTAACTTCGACCGTTTGGAACGTGACGTATCGCGAGGGAAGTTTCAAGGATCGAGAGAGTAAGGGGGTGGAGGAACCGTTGATAAACTTGCGTTTGGATGATCGTCGAACAACTGGAAAATGGGTGCCACGAAGGACCCACTGCGTTGAGCCCCGTGGAAGAGGCCGAAGTACCGCTTAAACCCGACAGAGAGAGACAAATATGTCGGGCGACGATCAACGAGGACACTCCCTGCTTCCGCTTATTTATCTCCCGTGAGGATCTCTAACGAGCATTGTTTCGAAACAGCTCTTTTCCCCTCCGAAAAAAATTAATCGAACCCCGCTAAGTGTCTCGTAACCAGCGTGCCGAAAAGAAACAGAAAAAAAGACACCAGGATTCCCAGAAACTTTCTCCCTTCCATGGAAAGACGACACACGTTAAACCGTGAACGAGGTCCAAGACTGTAGGCGCTCTTTTCCAAAATTAATTAACCGGTCCAGAAGTCTCGTAATCGTTTGAAGGAAAAAGAGAGAAAAATGAGTAGATCCAGGAACTTTCTCTCTTCGAGAGAACGATATGTACCGACAGGATTCAAGCTCGGAGGAGTTGGATAGAGATCAGCTCGCGCAGATCAACCTGGCAAAAGGCGGCTTAGCCGTAGGGGATGAATTATAATTATTGGAAAATTATTGCCTCGATATCCATCTAATTACGTCTAATTACCCTCGAACAGCGTCGTCGTTCTTCCCCTCTCCGTGTTCTCTGATAGCGTGGTTAACGAGTCCCGCGTAAATTTCAATTCTGGCCATACAACCCTCCACCTCTCTCTCTCCCGCTCTCTCCCTCCCTACGGCGTCCACTGTTCACCTCGTTTACGACTCGCTCCGCTCGGACTTCGCTGGAAGTCACCGGCTTAAAAGCGACAAACCCCCCCGTTCGCGAATCCGTGATGCATGCACAGCGCGCCGTGGTGCGCACACGAGTGCGTGCACGGTGTGCAACCACTGCTGTATGTAACCCCCATTCGTACTCCGCTAATCTACCATCTTAGATCCTTAACTGCATTTGCATTTAAGACACGACGATGTAACGCCGACAATTACCGAGACACCAGAATTACCTTCGCCCGCGATTGTAGTAATTACCGCGGGGGCTGCGTGCTCTTCCGGAACCCTGGGACCAAGAGAGAGGGGTGGGGGCGCCGTCAGTGATTTGTCCGTTTTCGGCAACCGGACATTTGCATCCCGAGATTCGTTTACCGTTCATTGGCCCCATGAGTTGGTACTCTTTTTTTCCCCTACCACGAAAGAATCCGTTGATATCTAACTTAACACTTTATTGACCGGCAGCCTACCAATTCAGTGCTTATATATAAGAAGCTATTAGAGCTCTTGCTATCTTCCATGAATGTAGTTTGCTACTGTCACTCAACTGTGTAATAATAGTTCCTTGAAAACACTTTTATGCACACTTTTACTGCCACGTCATAGAAATATAAGTGACATTGCACAGAGGCTAGAGTATTTAAGAACCTTTAGAACGTTTTTGCGTAAAGTTAATATCGCCGTATAATTTGAAACAAGGCCAACAGTCTGTTAACTAACCGCATATATTGTCCACGATTTATAACTTAAAAAGTAAAAGAAACTGTGTCTGGTTACATACGGCCTTTTTCACTGTGGCAATCGTTTTATCGCTTCATACCTTCAGAAAATCGTATCCCTTACCTACCGTGTCTTTCTATACGTTTTCTAATGGAACTGTCCCGTGAAACGGTAATAACGAATTCCAAAAATGGTTCTAGTATTCAACGAATCGTCAATTCTCAGCCGATCGTACAAGTACCAGTTGTCGACAAGGACACCGTATAGCCGCGATGCAACGCGGAATACCAGTGGGCCGGTCTATGGGGCACAGGAAAGGACAAGGTTAACATAGAAAGGGGTGGCCGTGGCTATTGTATTGTAATACCGTTTAAACTCGGCCAGGTAATAGGGCGTGCTTACAAGTATTTAGAATGTAACGGGTGTCCCGACCCACGGACCAGGGGGGAACGTTCCACGGATTCTCTTACATGCGTAATCTGCCGTGAATCTCTTTCGTCGTTCCCGCCAGCGAGAAGGCATGCCTATATACCGAATAAAGAAGCGCACGGTAACAAAGTAGAGAAGCCAACCAGGGGGATGGTACGGGATAGTATAGCTGCGTGATCGTATCCTATTATACATATTGTTGTACCTACGGTCAACGTACCGGGTGTAACCATTGGAAACTATATCAATCTTCTACAAAAAATATATATATATACAGTTACCATAATAACAGCCAACAAAACCTCATCAGGATAGCTAGAATCCTATCTTCCCTCTGCCCCTACATCCACGAAGAAGAATCAATCTCTGTCTTGATTAATTAATTCCCTTCACGCGGAATAGCTCCTCTGATCGCTACACGCCTTCGATGCCTCTACAACCGTACTCCATCCTCCTCCAAGAACCGACTAATTACCCCAAATTACTCCGCCCTCCATTATTTACTCGCTCGATTCCGGCGGAAACGTTCGACGATGGTGCCGGTCGGTCGGTTCGTCTTTCAAACACCTCCCCTTAATGGCCATCGAGACGGGTTCCCGTCAAAATTAATCCCGTGACCCCGATTACGTAGCACACTACGGGGCTGTATCGTGCATGAATCTGTGCTGAACGAGGAGTAATTTCTTTCGTGCACCGCGATTTGTATACCTGGTGTGCGTATATCCCGAGGGAGGAACGAACAGCCATCTTTGGTACCAACCGAAAAGCATCTTTATGGTTTTTCACGCGGTGGATTCCGGTTGGCCATCGTAAAGATAAAGCGCCAAAGTGCGGTTATTAAGATGATCTCCCGGGATTCATTACGGATTCCTACGGACGAACAAGCCGTTCGCCGTTTCCTCGTTCCAGCAACGTTGCACCTACCCAGCTAGAAGGCTCCACCAGCTTCGGATATTAATTCTGTCGAAGGGAAGGGATGTAAGGGGGAGGGGAGATCGGAAAACGAAGCAGGAAACGGAGGAGAAGCGTAGCATCTCGAGCGTGCCCCGGGTAAATTACGCGCCGCTTCGCGGAATCTTGAATCAATATTAACGCACCGGCAAAGACAATGGGCCGAGGGCACGATAGCGGTGATTAACAAGGGAACAACCGTGAATTACAAATCGGGGATGATTCATCGCGTAAGCGAACGAAAATACGGATCGACGATCATCCCTACCTTTAATTATGTTACGAACCTGGTGAAGGAAATTCGCTGTCTACACGGTGAAGAAAACGGTATCGATGTGTTTTACAAGCTTTACAAATCGTGTTCTCGGGATACAATCGAATCGATTAGGGTACCCAGAGAATTCGAGATGTAATAGTATACGATTGTAAATTCTACGACCGATCTTGCGTCATGTCCGTAGGCCCTAATCTGTTTCTATTATACCCGGTCCGATTAAAATTCTTCCGATGCGCCGTCGCCTGCGCCGGCCGTTTCGAACGGCCGCAAAATCGCGTTCAGCGGGAACGATAACAAGATCGAACGACTCACGCGTGAAAACCATACGATTCGTTTAGTCCCACGGGGAGGACTGGTAATGCTCGCAAAAAGCCAGCCTCGCTTCCTCGAGGAAATATCTTAAGTTTCACCTCGGAGGTCGGGCTTGATCCTCTTTAAAGGCCGGTTCTACCGCCCCTGCGCAGCCAGCGATGGGCTCAACGCGCTACGTGTCATCTTTCTGTTCTTCAAATACATTCGAAATTAACACTAAGACTACCAAACCCGTCAAAATGACGGATTACGGAAATTATAATAGTCCGCTCATTAGGACACTTATTGAAAATCTATTTTACATCACATTTTCTTCATACAGACCAAGTGTCCCAATACTTATGAGCGCTAGTGTATATACATACCAATTCTCACATTTTACCTAAAAAAATATAAAGACAAAATTTACTATTTTCGGATACTGTACAAGATACTTGTGGACATAATTAAACTTTCAAGACGAAAGTTTCCAATGATTTCCAAGAGAATCAAAGGCACAGAGTTGCTTGAAAACTCGCGGATAGACGGAGGATCGAGCGGCCATCACTACGCGCCGAGGGACGACTAGTCAGAACGAAAGAAAGAATGACCGATCGTAAATCGAGCCGCGAATGGGATTCCGTTGGTTTTCCACGGTGCAGCGAGCGGTCATCGCGCCAGTTAATTGTAACGGATTAGAAATTCAAATGATCCGCGCCGCGGCCACATCGATCGTTTCCGACGCACGAGTAAAATCTGCCACCCTGGACGATCAGGCTACGGACGTTCCCCTCGGAAAACATGCCCGAAAAGTGTTCCTAATTACGTTGAATAGAATTCGACTTGGTTCGGCCGCGCAAAGACACGGTGCTCCTAGGAAACCGATATCATTCGCGGTACGCTCGCGGTAGTGCGCGCCCGCCTTGAATATAAGTCATGAATTAAAGATCAGTCAGGAACGGATTCTAATTAGCTGGGTACACGGTGAACCAAGAATCCCGGTTCGCCGTGAAAACGTATCGATTTAATTGGAAACGAGTCGAGAGAGCCTCTTTTCGTTCGATCACTGGTGAAACCACATAATATGCGTTTCGAAACAGACTGATATACATTTATTATTTTATTTAATAAAATTGAACTCGTGTAACATATTCTTTTAGGGTATAATTTCCTCAGAAGTTCAATAGTAATGATTGCGTAAGTAGGTAATAATTTTTAATCCTAATGGAAGGAAAGCATTATGGTAGCCATATAAAATATTACAAACGAAATAAAATTTCGTTGGTGCAAATATCCACTAGTCTGTGGTCCGAGGGTTGTCAATCGTTACAGCAGGTTATTAAAACGAAATTATTCTCTAATTTCCAGTTACTCGAGACTCGATTCCATGGATCTGGAAGACGTCTAAGGAGCTTCCTCCAGCGTTCCATCGGACCTGTCTTCAAGGAACAAGAATCGTTTAACTCAATTTGGCGAAGAAACGATCTGCTCAGGTGCCTCTCGGATCACCGAACCTATTGCTTCACCGTTACCCGCTCCAATTCTCCGACGCATTATACGGACAGACAAACATTCGCGTTGCTTCGAGTAGGATTATTATTTCTCGGTAGTACGAGCCTCAAGAAAATTCCTCGTCGGCCGTGTTACAATGAACGGTGAACCAACGGAATCTGTTCCCCATTATCCGTCCCGCACGTTCGAGAAAGACGCTAATGGCCGTCCGAATGTTTTTCCGCGTGTGTCGAAAACACCCAAAGAGTCGAAAGATGACAGAAATTCCACTAACGAGACCTGCATTTAATCTGTCGATAGGTACGTCGAAAGTAAGGGTGTCCGTGCGCGAAACAAGCGAACGCGTATACGCCGTGAGGACGTTTATTACGGGCGGAAGTGACACCAGAATGGACCACGTTGGACGCGTCTTTTTGCAACATGGCCGACGTCGCCGTCCCGGTCACCTTCCTCGAAAGGATTAAGTACGTGTCCGCGATCCTTCTTTTTACGGGAATTATCGAGATCTACGGAATATAATTTGTCTACAGTCGCAGTTTCTTATTTCACCGTCCCTTCATCCTTACTACCTACCATAAGTGGGGATATAACTTCGACTCAATCAGGGTAACTATGTCCCAATGTCAGAAATTGATTGGCGGATATTTTTACGTGTAATACCTCTTTCACGTAAAAATCAACTTGATTTAAGAAGTTTCACAGAGCTGCAAAATCTTATTTTCCGACTGTGGGACAAAGTTACCCTGGCGGAAAGGACAGAACTAATCTCACGAACTACATAAATACTACTGGAATGGAGGCAATAGTCACAAATCCTGACGAAAGGAATGAAATAACTGACGTAGTACAAGGAGTCACGGTTGTTACGCAACTTTTTGCCACGTTCCGGCTAGTATCAGCTAGTTTTTAGCGGCAATCGACGAATTACACGATTCTATTAAAGATTAACTGCCCAGTCGTGTGTATTATACGACTCTCGCCCCGTGTTTCCTGAGCCTATCGAGGCCCGTTTCCATGGACGGTCGTCGTGACCGTTCCTCCGGTAACCATACGGGTTTCACGGTCATGAGGTCTTATCTTCCTTTAAACTCTCCTTTCTCCGGTGCTTCTACGCGCCCCTCCTCCCCTTGTAAATGCCGGTGGGTATCTAGTTTCGTACTACTTCGGGACGGTTTTACCTCGACGCGGGAACGTCGACGCCGTTCATCGAGAGATGATGGGAAAAGATACCGGACCCGGTAAATTGCCGTCGTCCCGATGACTACGAGAACAGCGTGTGTTCATTGATGAATATGGAATAGTTAATCGATACATCAAGACACTGGATGCATAATGGAACAGTCAAACGCGATAGATACCTGCAAATTCTCGCCTAAGTAACCAGTACAGTAAATCCTCGATGAATGTTCGAAGGCTCTTCAACACTGAACATTAAATATTTTATAAACTAATGGCCATATGCGACTGAAACAAATATCATTGGCTTCAGAAACCCAGGCTTTATCACTGTAATAAACCTCATTAAAAAGTGAGCGTTACACCTGGGGACCTCCCTTTGTCAATACCGAAGAGCCTTCGAACAAGATAAAGAAGAATAATTTGAGATATGCATCCGTAGAGATGGATCTTCGAGATGGAAGTCAAGCCAATATCCTCGATGGAACAAGACCTGGCAGGGGGTTGGGAAGGTGTTTCCATTTCTACCTACGTTTCCTGTAACCCAATAACGTCGTGTTCGATTCCCCTCCCATCTGCTCCTAATTTCCTACGCAGCGTCATTACGCTGTCGAGATCACGACGGAATTTCAGTCGATCTAAAGGGGAAAAAAGAAGAGAAGATACCTAGGGGGTGGCGTGGAGAAATTCAACGGTACGGAAAAAGATTCCAAATGAACTGGAAATCGAGATGGCGCGCGCACGGTGGAAAGGCGAACGGAGGCGCGATCTCGAATATTCAACCGGCGTCTCCTCCTCGCAACGTCGTTTCAGCAGGGAGCAAGGGGGGAACTATTCGAGATCCAGACGAGTCTCGAGATTCGTTCGACTCGACGCAAGCTCGCGGACCGATCGAGCAGAGGAAAATCGAGCCGTGAGAGAAAAAGAGAGAGCAATAATTAATCGACGGGTCCTCTCTCCTGGCCCCACGGATAAGGTGCTCGACGCTCGGCTAATTGATCGCGACTCCCTCCGCTTTGATGGATCGCTTAATCGGGGGAAAAAAGACGACCAGGTCGAACAACACCAAGTGGAGGGGAGGAGAGGGCAAGATCGAAAAGTCTCGACGGGGAACGAGCACGCGAGACCGTTGTTCTACTCGACGCGCCTACAAATCCCCCAGCTCTACGATCCATCCGAGTGGTCCCTCTCTCCCTCTCCCTCACTCGTCATTGAGAAACTAGCGTCGCGTAGGTAGGTATATGTACATATGTACTCGGGATGGAACGGAGGGCAGGGTTACGATCGAGAGAGATCGTGCTCGCGTAATTACCCCGATGGGCTTTTCAACGACGCCGAGTAATATCGAAAATGTTTATTCATAAAGCGGTAATTTCTGCTGTCCTTCGTCTGTTTACCACGGGAAGCTTTCGATAGCACTCCATTTAATCGCGTTTCGAGGGAAAATAAACTTCGTGCAAGAAATAAATAATAATGTGTACCAGTATATATTCTAGAATACACTCTGCCACCACACTGTATAGACACAAATGGTAGCAACATACTCGATGGGATTCAATTTGGTAAACATACTTCTGTACATACACGTAGTTTAAATGTTAAAATTTAATAAACCACAAGTCACTAAATTCAAATATTTTTTTTTTCCTTCAGTAAGAAAGGTGGTCGTTTGAGGAAGTGATTTTTATAAATACCCACAACCTGAATAATCATAGGATCTACCACGGGTTGTAAAACAGTCAATATCAAATTTCTATCACTCGATATCAGTTATCTATATTTAAAATCTTTGATTCAAATTCATCAGGTAACACAAAACAGAGTGTTAATGCGATTCCTAACTCAAAATCCAATTCACCCTCGGATGTACAATAAAAAAGAATTATGTTCGGTATAGAATAAACTCTAAAATACACAGTCCTATCGAAAGATGTTTGCAGAAGCGGCGTGGTTACTCCTACACGCGTTATCAGGATAAGAAGAAGGAACATACCAGAAACGGCGAAAGAGGACAGCCAACACACATACACACGGGTGACTTGTGCTGCTCGCGGACCGTGGTCAGAGAGCAATGCAGTCTCTCTGGGCTCAAAGTCAACAATGATATGACGTTGATCGTGATATGCAAATGGAGGATTGCCGGAAAGACGGGGAGAGGTGGCCGCCTAATGAATATTTACTCGGTCGAGGGCCCCGTGGAACATACGGGATACGGGTGGCTATATATCGGCACTACCTGTGCGTCGATTAAACGTATAATTTTCGAATTAAAGCACCGATCAAATCGTTAAACAGTTGTCCCATGCAAAACGAAGGCGTTCCGAGTAATCGCCGCCTCTTTGCGCCCGTTTTCCTCTTCTACGCCGTGGTACCGATTTTACCTTTCCGTCCCGTAGTCTCGTTTCCCCACAGACCTATTTCCCGTTTTTTCTCCACCTCCAACCTCCCCGTTTGTATATCTTTGAGAAAAAAGTCGGTATTTTGGAAATTTATGTCTCATTTGACCTTTCATATACAATGGACACTTTATTATCGCTGTTTGTGTGACAGTCGCCTGTGAACAGATTTGTGAGTCACTGTATCTACACACGACAGAATAACATCATTTCTTCAAAGAAGAATGTGTCAATTTGACCAAAGTGATGAATAAAAGTTCTTAGTAAGTTACATAATTTTTTTCTCTTACCTTCGAGGATTGACAGAAGATTTATCCGAAACCGTATTCCTTCTTAGCTCCATGAGACACTTATCCGAAACACTGTCTCGACGCACACACGTTCATTGCTGGCATTAAAATCACTGACTTGAATTTCTCCGAATGACTCCGAATGTTCCGAACACGACACTTCACACTTGCGATATACTGGCAACAGTGTGCTTTCCAAGGTTCTTAAGTAGGACCAACGAAGTAGATACCAAGGACGATCCCTCCCCGGAAAGTCAGATACTCCCCATTATCTGCCAACATAATACTCAGAAAGGTCCACGTCGATCCACGGACAATCGTTCCCTGTGCTTTTTTCGCCGTTCCAGACCGTTAATCCATCACGGTTCACGGCGTCGCGGAGCGCGAAGAAAAGCACGCGTGACAAATCGAAGATGGTCCCGCGGTCGCGAAAGAAGTTGCATTAATTTAACACATGCTCTCCGCTTGGTCTGATTGCACGTTGACAAATGCGAAGCAGCTGGAGAGAAAAAGATCGACGACCCGAAAGCAACCCGGAAGGAACCTCCCACGACGACGTCCACGTGCCCGACATACTTTGAAACCTCGTGGGCCACCTTCGAAAAACACCACTCGATGGATACCTCGAAATCGACCACAAAAAAATCCTCGAATTTTGTTACCCTTGATCATCAGGTACTCGTAAAAATAAGGGGACCTCGAGGAATTTCAAGCGATTATTCCTGATCACCGATGCCCTTGAACGAATAAGCGTCAACCTTCGAACCCCTCGAAAAGTTTGCATACCCGTATTGGAAAAATTCTATCGCCTGGTACGGAACTAACGAGGCGCTAATTAACGAAGATAGAGACACACGTTAACGAGCTGCACACAGGGGTTCCACCACCACCACGTGGCTGCTTCTCCCCCGATCTCTCGCGACACTCTCGGGCGAGATCAGGTGCGCGTCGCGGCGGTGTCAAGGTGACCACGTGCAAAACGAGACGGGAGGTGGGCGATGTTTGAAATCGATCTTGAAATTCGCCTCGAATTACCCTGAGAACATCGGCCCCCGAGACCTTTCACGTCTCCCCCCTCCCCTCCCCCCATTACCCACCATTCACTTCACGAAGTTTTAATCCCTCGACGAAAACCGATTGTGTCACCGATCTCTCTATGCAAAAATGACTGTTCCACGATTAACTTTAGTTCCTTCACCTCGCGAGACACCACCAAGCTCCAAGTTAAATATCAAAAGAACCACAAGCACATCCGAATGTCACCTGTCCCCTGAATCATTTTCACACCTACACCTCCTCCAGGCAACTGCACACACACCCGAGTCATCGACGAAGGAACGTTAAACGGTTATCCCCGACAAACACACTCGTTCACCCCGAAAGTTTTTCTCGCGCTGAAAGGACAACACGACCTCGATTCGAACTTGGTACCGCCGCGGCCAGAAAGGGGGAGGAATTCCTCGGGCGGAGAGACAAGAGTCCAGCCAAAGTTCCGGAAGAAGCGTGTGGCTGCACACGTACCGCGTTACTTCATCGAGCTGGAAGAATAGCAAAGGAGGTGGAGTGGACGTGGTGGTGTACGACGGCGAGTGGTGTGGCGGTGAGACGATGCCGGGCGACCGATGGTGGTTGTGGTGGTGGTGGTCGTGGTGGTGGTGGTGGTGGTGAAGAAGAAGAGGAGACGAAGAAGAGGTGGAGGAAGAAGAAGATGAAGAAGGAAGAACAGAAGAGGAGGTGTGCTTCGCGCGATCTAGCCGAGAGTGGTACCACCGGCCACTGAAGAAGAAGTGGCGTGTGCGGATCGCGCGGCCACCGTCGGGTGAAACGAAGACCGCAGCAACGAAACGGTACGGGACAGAGGCCGAAAGGAGAGAAGTAGAAGGGACGGGCGGACAGACGACGCGAAAGAGAAGGAGGGAAAAAGTGAACCCACACGGCCGGGGAAGGAGCAAGATCTCCTCGCCCCGGTGTGCCGTCCTTCTCGAAGGGAAGGGAGGACGACGATGGGAACGGTCCTCCGTCAAATGGCCACGTGGTATTATACACACCGTGGTCCACCTGAAAATCCTGACCCCTCTTTTCCCAGTTTTTCGTTTCGTCACCGTGCTGTATGCCAGTTGTTTTGTCGCGAGTCTTCAACGCGGTTGCCTTTAGAGCTGTAACACCTCACACGCCGACCTAACTTTATGTGTGTAATTAAGAAAACAAATAATTAGTGAATCAACAGACGTGTGATCTACAGTGACCCACAAATCTATTCACGAATGTATGTTATCTGCTCTCACATTTGTTTGAGTAAATTACGTAGGTACCAAACTACGAATCTTGTTTCAAAATTACCGAAAAATTACCGACACACAAAAAAATGACCAAGGAAGCTTCCTTAAAACGTGGAATATTTCCAGCCGAAAATTCGCGAAATCCGCAAACGAAACGACACCAGGTAGTGTACCGGGCTTACGCGTCGCATTCTCGTATAATTGCGAAGCACGAAAGCATCCGGGACATCCGCGGGAGAACGAGAAGAGGATCCGACGCAGAGCAACCGGACGACTGCAGAGAAATCACGTGTAACGAACGAGATATTCCAAGATTGCTCAGTTTTCGACGTCTGAGAAGAAGCAGTTGGCAAGCGGCGTGGTTCTCGGTTAATTTGCAGACGTGCTCTCCTCGTCGTTGACGACGTCTAGTCTCCTCTTGGCTCTCTGTCGCAAGGATACGAGTCTGTTGAAAACCATCCACTGGTGCGTTTACCGACCGACGAATCGCGAATTCTTCCCTAAATCCTGAGCATTCAAGACATTCGTTCGCCGAGGTACAACTTTCTTATTATCATTTGAAATGTCGATGAATTGTCTTTCTTCAAAACCTCATCAGCAATGATGATTCCCTTCCTCAAAGTCTTCTTATCGTTCTTGCCGATCGCTATGTTTCTCAAATTTACAGCATCGATTCCACTCACTTATCCAAGGTAGATGTAAGAACTGATAAGCCAATAACCATACAATCACGTCCTCCACGATTCTCGTCCAATTACATCGGTTCCAAGCAATCAACGTACGCTGATTCTTCCTCCGCCCAAGGAGAGAGCCAAGGTACACACAACCGACTGTTCTTCTCCTCCCTCCATTTCACCGTGCTCCTCCTCGTATCTACATCTCGCGCCACAATTTCCGAGCGGTGGGTTCCCTTCCAGCAGGTCCCCCGTCCGTTCTTTCCACGTCGCCGTCGTGTAAAAGCAAACCCGTGGACGCGCTGTCGTAACAGCGTCGTGGAACAGCTCAGGAAGACAGAACCCACGTCAGGATATCACGTGTCTTTCTCCCCTGTTCCGCGTCCCTTTAAGCCCATCGGATCCGCGGCCATCCGCGACGCGCTTTTCACCCAGGCGGGCCCCCACCCTCTGCTGATGCATTGCTACCGTTTCGAGTTCTCGGTCCCCTTGTCCCTCCGCGGCAACAACTGCCCTCCCCCCTCACCGAGGGCCCTTGTATTATGGTAAACGAGACGTCGGGAGGTATCCTGCCAGTCAGAGCCGCCGCAACCGCCGCTCCTTCCACTTTCCTCCGATTCGTCTCCTTCCCTCTTTTGCTGTTGTTCCCAGGTCTCCCTGGTGCATGTCTCCTCCTTCCTTTGCTCTCATGCAATGTCTCCTCCCGTACGTCTTTTCCCTTGTAAATACATTTCGAACGATTTAGTTACGCCGACATTTCTCTCCGGACGATATTCAGATGCGAGAACCGTTGGATGAATGGAGTACGGTCTTAGAAATCTTGGAGACGTTGTCGTTTCCGGGGACTTCAGGTCAAGGTGATTGAGGAGTAACCTCTACTACACCTAGTATCACCCTACGGAACTCACCCTATGGTCTTCTTAAATAATCGTAGCCAATCATCTATGTTGGAAGCAAAACTGAGAAATTTCTGCTTGCCTCTTGGTACCCTTTTTACAAGCCCTGCAATTCGATGTAAAACAGGATTCGATTTCTTAACAATACCTTGCAAGGTTATCCCAACTGGACGAAACTCGTGAAGTCGAGTATATAATCTTTGAATTTTTCCGGAGCTGCCAAAGCTCCCAATTTCCATCAAGATATTCGAATAGATTTGAAGCGTCCTGAGCCCATTGCTACCCTCCTTATGCCTCAATTCCCTCTCTGTTCCACGTTTGATCTCGAGTCTTCTCCCTCTTCACTTTCTCTATTGCTCTCTCGTCCCTCCATCTCCTTCCTTTTTGTCTTCCACGTGTGCGCGGTCTCCGTACGCGGCCCTCTTCTCTCCTCTCAGCCTCCCGGTCCGCTCATGTTCTTCTTCTTCTTCTTCTTCTTCGTCGTCGTCGATGCTCACGAAGGGGGTTCGTTGAATTCGTTCGCTTCTGTCGCGCGACCATGCATCGCGAGGACGTCTAATGAAAGCCTTTTCTCCAGCTGCCAATTAACCCCCACGCGACACCCCGACGGTGGAAAGCTCGGGTGAGGATGACGACGCGCGTGCACCTACAATACACGGCCGCCTTTAACCGGACGACACGGTCGCTTCCCGCCGCGCGAAGGTGCTTAATTGTGTGGCGTCGATGGTCCCCTGTAGTTTTCTGTCTTCGCCAACAGTGTGTCGCCCCCTCTCCCTGTGTTTTCGTGTCGTTCCGGTGATTGTGAGCGGAATATTGAGAGACCAGACGAAAGGCGGGACACTCTTTGCTTGGTAACTTTTATAATGGTGGTACTCTTACCATGCATTGAAATCACCAAGATTTACTTGTCACAGTTTTGTCGAGTATCTTTAAAATGAAAAAATAACGTATCCAGTGAATATGAGAAAGATATATTTGTTTTCTGATCCATGAAGGTACTAAAATTCAAAGACTGAAAAGATCTGGTGATAAAAAAGGGATACTGTGTGGTCCATAAAATGTCATTATTTATGATAATTAGCTCACCTAGAGCTACCATTTAATCTCTCATGCTTTCCACATTCGATAAACGATTAGAATCTCTCAACTAACCCCCTAACAGTCCCTTACATTCAGAACCCGCCTTTAACATTCTGACGCTGTCACCAATATCACGCTGACGCGTTAAAGGCTGTCGTAAGACGTGTCGGTACGGAACACGCTGATTCCAGCGTGTTCACCTTGATCCGATGAACAAACTGATGAAAAAAAAACGAAACGTTCAGGCAGCTAAAAATGGTTGCAGTAGAGGAGGAGAAGGCCAGAAATTCATCTTCGAACGTGACGTCCAGTGGTATGTCCACCGGGACGCTAATCCGACGATAAATACGCTCGGTCACGGGTTAAGGTGGAGCGTTTTCAGCGATTGACAAGTCAAACGAGTTTCTCGCGATCGTACGCGCACAGTGGACGATCGATCATGTACACTGTGGGGCCTATCCGCGGTGCTATCTTGCTGCGCACGGGACAGAAAAATCCGCGGACGACGCGCCTCCGCTGCTCGACTAACCCCCCGTCGGGTGTTAAGACGTCGAGGGAACAAGTAATAAATAGCGGTAACGATGGAAATCGGAGGGTACGGGATCACACGACGCCGCTGATTATTAATTGTCCTTATTCGTCATACCGAGTTTCACCGAGTTGATCCACGGCCACTCGAACTAGCCTATGATCCAACATATCCGGCGCAGGCGAGCCTATACGGGAAATCCTCGATGATAAAATATTTCTGAAACAAACGTTATTGGCTTCAGAATTCCAAGCTCTATCACTGTGCTAAACCTCATTAAAATGTCAGCATTACACCTATGTACTTCTTCTTGTCAATGCAGAGTAGCCAACGAACACTCAACCAGGATTTACTATGTGTGGACCACGATCGTGCACGCACCGGTGGATCCGAGGGCGTAAATAATGCGAACTCGAGAGGATGATAAAGCGACCACGGTGGTTTCGAGACCAATGCCGAGCCCAGTTGCGATATTGTCTTCCTGGATAGAGGGTGAAAAGATCAGACGGAAACGGTTTTTTGGGAGCAGGACATGGTTCGTGAAGGCTGATCGATAATACGGATTGTGGTAATTCAAGGATTGGTAAACGTCGTTTAGAGACAATGCTAGGCTTGGAAATGGATGCGACTTCGGAGCGGAGGTGGGGTGGAATTTTATTCCAATAATACGAGAGTCATTTTGAAAGTAAGAATCGTTTTGTCGTAAACTGATAAATGATCCTGGTAGATAGTGGAAAGCAATATCTCAAAAACTCGTCTTCACCTTTAAACAGTTAGTAAAATCAAATAATTGTTCTCCAAGTGTCCACTCATATAAAAAGCATTACTGCATTATAATAATTAAAATTCCCACGTTTGATCGATAGAAAAAAAATGGCGAAGTACCTACGTTTTTGATCTTTTATTCGTTATTCGAAACTCTTTATCCAAATAATGAATTTGCCCATCTCTGCTTCGAAGTATTCTATAGGATTATCGATGTAGAATTGGTAGGTTCTAGGTAGGTTGTATGTACATAAAAAAATGTAGAAATCTCTTGACGGAAACATCCAAGACCCAACTAGACGAACGAACACGCGCCCTGTGCAGCCCTCACTTGGGTAAAAATCTTCATTTACTGTGTTGAGGAAACGTTGCATCGTATCAAAGGAATCACCCTGCATACAAATGTTTCTATTGTATCGCGAGCGGCCCGCTCAAAGCCGCGAAGAATCGCGAGGATCGGCGCCCTGGAGGCTCTTCTTCGGTGAGAGATCTCGGTACACCACGATCATCTCGATGGAATCGAGGGGTTTTCGGTGTGGTGTGCGACGTGCTCCGTACAATTTTCAACAGTGTACGCAAGCACACGCACACACACACGCGTATGGATAGAGGGGTGCCAGAGAGAGCGCTAATTAACGCCCGGGAAAAAAATGATTGTCCCTACGTCCATCGATATCTCTCCACTTGCCAGGAGTAATTACGCTCCTGGGAGAGGCGGCCCGGTATGAATAAAACAGGATGGGTAACAACGTGCCGGTTGGGACCGTTTAACTTTGTATGTTGTGGACCGCCTACCCGACACCTTGTGCCTCTACGCGGACATTCGGCCTGTGAACAGAGCGGCCGGAATGCGGCCGGACATACCGAGCACGCGATGAATTCGCGATAATCCTAAAACGAGGTAGGCCCCCTGCTTGCATCTCTTCGTGTCCTATGTTCGTAAACTCTGGGAAAAAGTCCTTGCTGGACTCGATGTTAATAATTTCGAATGCAACCGGGGCACGAAAACAGTTTACGGAAACACTCTCGACAGCGAACAAAAGCTCCCGCGGGAAGGGTGAGTTTAAAGGGAACAAATTATGGAAGACAAAAAAAAACACAACTGGCAGTTGGGGATGAAAACTTCTCTGGAATGAACTCGACCGGTCAACGACGTTAAAGTAACTTTACCACGGTTCGCCGCTCCTTCTGTTTACCCCCTGACGAACGAAAGTCGGCCAAAAACTCGATTCTCTGATACTCTTAGGTACGCGAACCTCTTAGGAGCCCAGTTAACCAGCCATAACGACAAAGCTGCGCCATCAAGGGCTCCTTAAAGTCTCCTTATAAAAGATCACGCAGTGAAACGACGGTCGGGGAACAGAACGGGAGACCCTGTGTATTATAATTTCTTTACGACCTCGCGCTATTCTGGATGCCAGGTTTTCCGAAAGAGAGGGAGGATGCCCGAAAAATCCTGATACGATCATAAAAAAAACGGAGGGAACGAGGGTAAGTCGAATAGCGCACAATTCCCGTTAGAAAAGCGTCTTTTGTGTATCCGGACACCCGTTATATAAATCTGGTCGCCTTAAACGCTCCTCGAGGCGTACTTTTACGAGACACGCATTCGTTATCCATTAGGGTAAGTATAGCGCGTGTGGTCATCCAGGCACGAGAGGACGAACGATATTCATGCTCGCGAGCAGCTATTCAAGGCTCGTCGGTGTGCTGTGTGGTGTGTAGCCACCGTCGGTCCGGTCCGTAATTGAATCATCATCGGGGGAAGAGGGGACACCGTGAAAGACAGAACTGTACCAGTCATAACGAGGAAAACTGGCGTGATGGTGGCATGACGGTGGCATAACGGTGGCGTGGCGCGGTTTCAAAATAACCCATGTATATTTAGGCAACAATGGACAACCCGATAAAAGCTTTCATGATAATTCGCGGGGCTATCGGCATTCAAGAACGGAACGACCGTTACCGAAATTAATTTGAGATTAATTCTAATACGTCCGCGATACACGGGCCGAAATGAACCCCTGACCCCACTCCCCTTCTCTACCGTACCGACCACGCGACCGATTGTTCCGGTGTAATTCGGATTTTGATGACGCTCGAGAACTCATTGCCGTTGCGGTTTCGTTGATTATTAGTTGGAGAACGACCATTTCCCTCCCCCACCGTCGTTCCATTGTGTATTGTTAATGCGGTAAACATATTGCAGCTATTATGGAACGTTTGAAAAGCTCCTGTCTATGTACGGGGTGGGTCGGAAGAAATTGGATTTTCGGGTTTACAGGAGAACCGATTGAATTATGAATTCTACGGTGAAGTCGGTGCACAAACTATCGATGCTATGGAGAATCATCTATACTGCTGTAAACAACATCACCTCCCCATGCATTAACAAATCCCGTCTCGTATATAAATCGAATTAAATTCCTGGTATTTTAATAATGAAAGATTCAATTGATCGTGGTAATGTTAATTAATGATTCCCGCTAATAAATCTGATAAATTTCGAGTCTGATTTATATCGGCGTTGGAACCAGTCGCATCGAAGTTAATTTCGTGATATAACCAATAATTTAATTCGTAGCCAGTACAAATGTAGCACAATGAACAGTCTCGCGTTTTCGTAAGTCGATGACCTTGTTTCGAGGCTGCAAGGAATTATAACCAAAGCTTCTCGACAACTACTCTGATAGAATAACAATTATAGTCGACGGAAGATTAAATATTTCGCGGTGCAAGGTGGTACAAACATTACAAAATGTTTAAAAATTACTCGCGGCGAGAGGCGGTTCCCACAGGTGAAAAAAATTCTTGGCCACGTGTGTTGCATGTACCTTTCTAGCCAGTGGACTCTTCTCGCAGATGTTTGAATCGAGATTACGACATTCTTACTTTTTCACATCCCCAGGCGAAGATTACAATCTGGACCGGCGAGAGCAGTTGGACCACCGCCATTTTTTTTTACCCCGTGTAACCTTACACCGCGGGTCATTTCCAATCTGCGATCTCGGTGCCCGAAACTCGCGAAACAAACACTTACCGAAGGGTTTATCGGGTGAACAAAAATCCCTGATCCTCTAACATCGTCGAACGTAATTTGCATCAAGAAGAAAGTAATTCCAAAATAGTTTCAAGTGGCTTCAATGCTGCCTGCATACAACTAGTTCCAATGGATTCAATTTGTCGAAGAGAATGGAGACCTTCGTACTCACCCAACAGGAAGGCACGGTGCAAAATTTCAGCCGGCTCATGCATTAAGGTGGAAACGGAATTACGTGCAAATTGCAGTGACGCGTCGTTCCCGTATTTCATTCGGTGACACGGAAATCAACAAGACATTTAACCGTTCGTTAACTCGTGAAAGACCAGCAAAGTGATTCACATACATCGAACATACACCGTAGTCATTAACACTTGTTTTTTATTCACTTTAAAATAAACGATTAAATATAACGATACAGTTCTATTACAGTAATATTATGTTGCAATAATAACGAAAATTTCAATATTTATATCATCATGATCACATTGTTTATAAACTGACAATGTGAGGAACACTATGCTATTTCAAAAATGCGTAAAAGTGTACAGAATACTATAGCCATCTAGCGGTACGACATATAAATTAAATAGTACCTACGGCTACGTTACCATGCTGAAACATTGCTATGAAAGCAATACCACAGACGAGATAGAAAATAGACTTATCATCTTATGGGACTTTGTGTCTCATGTTCTAAAATACCGATCGTGCAAACAGTCAGAGATTTTTTGCTGCCCTCTACATTATGAGAACGGTGAATTCGTGAATTACAGTAGAAGCCCAATAATTGAGTGTCCGTTAATTGATCACTAGGAACATCCCTCGCTCCAACGTATCCCTCGACAAGTTGAAAATTTGAACAGAAATATAGCCACATTCCTTAAAATTTCCTCTACAAAATACGAATCTTCGAGCATGGTTCTTTTTATCAGTTATGCCTCATCTGTGGTGGTGCGAACAGATTATATACAGAACAAGAAATTCTTGCCACTTGCATCTAGCCAGTAAAGAAACTATCAACAAGAATCAATTGATCAAAATGAGCAAAAGCTCGCAGCCAATTGGCTCATATCATTTGATATATAGTTCGCCAACTTGAAGGTGATTATAGTTGCCAATTATATACCAAATAACAATGATTGCCCAGGTCTCACCACGTGGAGGTTGCTGCGAATGGAGACCCAAGGAGGATAGATGGAATCACATGCGTTCCACATCTATCCCCCTTTTACAAATATGTTATCACATTCATACTATTTACACTCAACAACTTAACTAAACACAACGCAGAAACTAACATGGACGTAGCCAGGAGGGGCACTTGCCCCCATCCCCCTGGACGGAAAAAAATTACATTGCTTCCCTCTGACTGATAACCTGGCTATGCCCATGGAAACTAATGTTCAAACAACGCAGTTATTTTCTAAATCCGGTCGCCTTTATGACAATCCTCGGGTGATGAAACGTCTTCATATAATGATCTTCGGGTGAAGAGAAATCTTCATATGATGTCTTCTGAAACAGAAACTGGGAGAAGCATAACAAAACATTTTACAGATTATAAATAATTCATTCAGATGAACTTGTAGCTTGATTCTAGAATGATCCCTGAAAGAGAAATTCAGTGGATAATATCATATCAGTGGACAGTTAATAATTTAGAATAATTTAGCGAGCATTAATTTGATCCTAGGATACTTTCTGAAACAGAAGTTGAAGAGAACGTACATATATAACATACAATAAGAATAGAAAAATATAACAATACGTTTTTATCGACATTTCAATTCAATAATTTAAAATTTGATCCCACGAGGATTCCTGAAACAGAA
>NW_015373919.1:848544-848827 GCF_001272555.1 Dufourea novaeangliae | reverse complement strand
TTGGTGGGGGCAGCCACCCCATATATGTCAATAATTATTTTCATTTAATTAAAACATTTTTGATAATATGAAGATCGTACTTTTTTTCAAATCCTTCAAGTCCTTCTTTCCTTATCCCTGTGCACATATATACAAGAAAGTCGAAAAATCGTTGTTAGTTCAAAATCTATTTCCGCTGGTCGACAAATGAAAATATTGAGGGAGCGTTTGCGATTAATTGTATTCTTTTTGCATCTTTTTATGAAATATATGTGTAAGTATATAACATCTGCATTAATTAGGT
>NW_015373919.1:814440-848327 GCF_001272555.1 Dufourea novaeangliae | reverse complement strand
ATGTCCGCAGAGAAAACAATTCAGCTTGTCTGAGTTCACAAAAATTCTATACTGGGTGTTGTCGTATGTGATTACGAATGAATTTGGAATTTTAGTTATATCTTCTGGGTTTATGTATATTGAGCGTCTGAAGCTTAGTATGTGTGTTAAATCAGGTTCTTGAATGCCAACTTTGATGGAGGAGAGTTTTGAAGTCATACGGATATTGTTTTGTCTGAAGATATTCTCAATATGGTCATGTGGAATTGAGGGGCAGACATTGGACAGTATTAGTCTCTGTGATGGAGTGATTAGAGGCCTTAGTTCAACTTTACGATTATTGATTGTTATATCTTTGTATTTTGATGTCAATTGGGTGACTATTTGTTTAGATTCCAAGTAGGTACATATTCTGCCGTTTGAAATTCTTGAAATGTAGAGTATCTCTTTGGGTTTAACTATTTTTGGAAGAGCAATCGCATAATCTTTAATGGATAATCCTTCAATTGATTCTAGTACTATTGCTTGTTCTTTACGGGGAAAGAGATTGTTTGTTGCTGCTGCCGCGTAGGATTGCATTTTCGGTTGGTCTTTATCGGTTATTTGTACTTCAAACTGGGTTTTCGTTAAGGGATCCCTGTACTCAGAGATCCCGTTATTTTGCTCCCTATCGTTCATACGATATTGAGCACGTGGCTTCAGTGATTTACAGACACCGGCACTTGGTATTACGGCACTCGCGATTGTATACAAATACGTCCGTACCGCTCGACTGTCAACACGAGACTCCTTATGGCGATATTGTTCTTCGCCTCGGTGGTACAACGCGACCGGGACCGGCTGCCGACCAAATGTTGGAACCTTCGTCTATTGTATAAGGGTGTCGAAAAGATTAAAAAGGTACGCTATTGAAATGGAACGGACAAGAAATAAACGCGTACATTATTACGGGAGATTGAATAGCTAAATTGGAGTTTTGTTATAAAATCATAGCCGTTGCTTAATATAACATTTGTACAATAAGCCTCGATAATTCGTTGGTTAAAGTTTTTCAGAAATGTAAGGAAAAATCAGGAACGTTTTACATTAAATTAATAGTTGAGGTACAGATACATTGTTTGGTGTCCCTTTGAAGTGATAGGGAACCTGTCGACAGGCTTCTCTACCTCTAACGTCACGATGTATCCCGTTTTTTGTACCTGTCAAATTGTAGGCGCAAGGTGAGGCCTGGACTGACATTAGAGAACGGTCGTGATCTAATTACAAATGGTTCGAAATGTCGAAATCTTCAACTAACTTCAACGAAGTTTCTCAAGATTTTCGACGTAATAGTGTGTTTCATGATGAACAAAATCGCTATGTTACAAGCGAAACTTTCTTCCTTGTCCGTAGTTACTTTCCAATGAAGTCATTTCCTAGTTACCTCAAACAAAATAGTCATCAAAGTTATTCCTCGAAGTACATTGATGTTTGAGATAACAATAAGGAAAATGTTTCGTATATTAGACTTACTATACAAATCAATGTGAAATAAACATACAGGGTGCTCCACTACATAGAAATAAGCCACCATAGCATCTTTCGTTCTGTCGATGTTATAAAAATGTGTTCAGCGAAAAATCAATGGTTACAAAGGTTCAAAACGTCATATGTAACAAAACAATTTTTTTACAATCACATTTCTCGATGTAATCAATATCAATACTATTTTTTAAATGGAATCATATATTTTTTCCTCAATATTATGATAGTTAGGAACAAGACCAATTGCAATGATGTAAAATACTATTATTGTAAATACATATTTATTTCTCTAATTATCGAAATACTGCATGTTACGCTCACGATATAATTTGGATATAATTCGACGTTAATAACAGATATTTGACCTTAGCGGCGAATCCAAAGTATAATAATTATAATAATCGTAATTATATCAGAGCGTAAATTGCAGTATGTCGCGGATTAGAGAAATAAATATGAATGTATTGATAGATCATTATATTTGTTTTGTTCCTATCATCCACACTAGGAAAAGGAATACATTTTTGATGTATCGATGTTCACTCTGGAACGCCACCTGTGGTGTGGTTACCGGTGACCCGGCAAATTTTCAATCTTGTCTACAGATCTGAAAATAAAATTTTCAGCATTCAGCTTTTCCTTTACCTTTCCTTTATTTTTTTTTTTTTAACACAAATGACATTGTGCGGTTATTATTTCCTAAGGTGTTGAAAGAAGAATTAAAGAAGAATAGTTCAAAAATATTAAATACTATTTTAAATGTTAAGATTTTATTTTGGGTCGCCCGCGACTCCACGGTGTTACTGACGCCAAAAAATGGAAATCTGTCGTTCTATGGTTAATGACATTGAAAAAAATGGCTGTGAAGAAGAATTTTCTGCTTTGTCCTATTTGCGCCTTGTAATCATCAACTTTTCGCTAATACACATTTTTATAATATTAGTGCTACAGAAGTTGTTAAAGTGGCTTGTTTCTAGTAGACCACCTTGAACATTTAGTAAATTTGATCTATTACGAATGCCATTAAATAATAAATTAAACGAATTAATTTATCGTTATTCATTTCTTTATTATTACTAAACCAGTGTTGCGTGAATGGACGAAAGCAAACAATTTCATTCAATAAAGTTCTTATATCATTAAGACAACAAGAAGGACAAGTTTGGGGAACGTAAGTTTAAGGAAAAAGGATTTTTCTTTTAGACAATAAACTTAATTACCTTTTAAATGCATTAGCTTCAACAGATGTATGTGTTTAAGACATGAAACATACCTATGATGTTTTGAAGTTTTACTTCTCCTACAAACTCGAATTTTTAGGCAAAACTCAGTCGCGTTACGACCTTTTCCATTAACAACGGAAATGTCGAAGTAAAATAAAAATGAGAGACTTCAATTGTGATGCATTTATTGGTAACAAAATCGTCAGTGACTCTGGAGAATCCTGAGTCTGCTGATTTTTCAGCGGCACGATATAAATTAACGAATCTTACGCGGTAACGACCAAACTTCTGCTCGCGTAGCTTCGTTTTATTTGATTGAATAACTTTAAAAGTCGGAACCTGCAAGGCGACACAGTTTACAGCGCTTTCTGCTGAAATATTCATCAGAAAAAAAGAAAGGTGCGCGCGCGCGTTCTGTCCGAACTTGCCGACCTAATACATTCTTGAAGTTCGTCTTTCTACTTTTTATGCGGGACTAGGTTTATAACTTTGCCACTTGTAGCGTCACCGAGTGGCGTATTTTTTTACGCTTCACCCCGGGGCCTCGACGTGTCTCGGTGTCACTTCGAAATTAATATATAATGAACTCTTCTGTTTGAAATTTATCTGCTCCGCGTAGAAAAAGCGGGGGACGCGTTGAGAAACGAGGAACATGAAACGATTCATAGCGCGAACGCATCTTCTTGGACATGAATGCTTAACCCCCGTAATACCAAGGGGTGGAGTACTTTATGCGCACGGTATTACTACTTTTAGAATTTTCGTTGAAAGAATTACTTGAACATTCTGAAAAAGTTGGTTATTGTGTAAAAATATCTAATCATACGAGATCGTACACTCCCGTCCATAAGTCACCGGATACTTAATTGTTTTCGAGAACAATGAAAATCAAAACAGAAATGTAATTTCTTGAATCAATGTCACTAATTGATTCCAGTATTTGGTATGATAGCCAGCTTGAACATATCTTAAACATTTTTCAGAATTATGTAACAAAAGTTACAAAATAATAATCAATTTTATTGTAAATTTCATCACTATTCATAGTCGAATCAATTTAATTCAATCCCATAACTCCGGTACTGGTATGTAAAAAGACTAGGAACATGTGAAAAAATTAAGGAAGGACTAGTGAAAGTGTCTACGCAGATTAATTTCACTGTAATCGGGGAAGAATTATTTTAGAAAATTCACTGTTAAAGTGCCGTGAATCCTGTGGATGAATATTTCCGAATGAAATAAACACGTTCATTAAACAGATTGTCAAGCTTCTTCACAACACTGAATATAATTTACATTTTCTCTACAATGTGGAAAATTAATAAGAATTCATTTGCTTCATAATTTAAGTAACTTTTTAACTCTAACTCTTTCTACTTCTACGTTTAGTATTATACATGTCCGGTGACTTATGGACGGGAATGTAAATATTCTTTCTTAGGCATTTGAAAAGGAGTTTAAGAAATAAGGAAAACAGTCGTCGATGCGTATGGACGGGAATGTAAATATTCTTTCTTAGGAATTTGGAAAGAAGTTTAAGAAATAAGGAAAACAGTCGTCGATGCGTAAAACACTGCCATAGCAAATGACAAAAATACAATAAACTAAACAAACCATAAAAGTGTGTGTGGTTTATGTAACAGGTACCTATGCATATGTGGGTGTTGAGCATCGTTTGGGAGTACGGTAAATGTCCCAGTGGTTGGATACGTCCTATTGATTGGACACTATCGTCAATTTTTGTTACAATAATATTAAAGTTTTTTCTAAAAATAGCAAACTTCAGGATAAAAAATAATTATTCTTAGTTATTTCTTATCATAAATCATATAAAAATGTTTGCAAAAGCGCGATGTATTATTTTAAAAAAATATTATCATTTAGCAATCATGAACTTCAGGCGACACATTGAGAGCGCATTTCTTAAACTCGTAAATAATAAATAATTCGTGTGTTTCTATTAAGTAAAGGTTTCTTGAACTTATTAAAGTCTCCAGAATTCATACCAACTTTATTGTAATAAAACCTTTCTCTTTTAATGTTGAAATTACCGAGTTTATTTACTGGTACATGAAAATGCTGATTGCGTAGTCGTTGAACGTTTGTCCAGTCACTCGAGCAGCATCGAGTTGAGAGTTTTTTATAACAATGAGACTTTCAGGAAGAAGAATTAAAGAAGCGTATTAAAAAATAAAAAACTAGAAGAGAAAAAAAAAACAAAAATTTGCTGCCAAGAAAGTTGGAAAAAGCGTTAAAAAAATCAGAAGTTTGTTTAATTTTGTTTTGTTTAAAATATATATTTTCTAGAAAACGTTTATAATAAACCAAAGTTGAATCCACTATGTTTGTTTTCAATGCGCATAATATTAAATAAAAATTATATGTTTAAAAGCTTTTACCAAATATATAACATGTACATATATAATAATAGAATGCAATTTTCCCTTAGTATTATTTATTTATTAATTTATAATGCATACATTTATAGATTGAGTTCATAATTTTTGTTATTTCATTTGTTTATAATTGTGTACCTTTTATTTATTAC
Organism: Dufourea novaeangliae; assembly: GCF_001272555.1. Classification (NCBI taxonomy): domain Eukaryota; kingdom Metazoa; phylum Arthropoda; class Insecta; order Hymenoptera; family Halictidae; genus Dufourea; species Dufourea novaeangliae. The sequence continues at coordinate 843,053 of NW_015373919.1, read as the reverse complement.
TTCAAATTAAATTTGTTACGTTTTTATTTGAATTTTTACAACATAAAAGAAAAGTATCATGTTTTATTATTAAAAATCAGCTATGAATAATTTATTAAATATTATGTCCAAACACTGGAACAGCTAAATTTAATCACTAGGACATGTCGTAAATTCCGTCCAATCACTCGACCAAATAGAACGCATTTAGATATCCATCAATTTTAATACTTTTTTTCTAGGTTTACGCTTTCTTATAACGATTTTCCTGGAAGAAGAAGTTCTGCTGTATCGATTGAATGTATTTTTTTGCCAATCTATATTATTTTAATATACATATAAAAAGTGTTCATAACCGCAATCTTCGCCTTAAATGTCCAACCGCTGGAACATTTACCTTAGACTGGGTGGAATATGTGTGATCGCATTCATATATATACAATGTACGATTTCGATTTAGGGGGTGTGGAAAACGTTTGCCTTGATTATGATTTAATAATTAGAAAAAGCAAACATTCAGTATCAAATTATCTCCGCCAGCGGTGTCTTTTGGATTTAATTTGTGTTTGCGTTATTTGTTCTTTAAAATAGATGCATTTATTTTTATCATGATTTACTTATATTCCACAAGCCTGCCTAGGGATGGAAAAAGAACCGAACTGCTCGTTTCGAAGCGATTCTTAAGCGGTTCTTAACCGGTTCCTCCACTCCGATTAGGTTCCGAATCATGCAATTGAGTCCATAACTGTGTCGGTTCTTTTCTGCAAACCTCAGAGATCAACCTTTAAATGCTCGTTTTAGAAGCGGTACCTACTAGAACCGGTTCTTTGGGTTTCAGAAGCGGTTCCTGGTTACCTGTCTGGCGATTCTCCAAATCCAAGGAGGGAAGCAAAACCAGTTCTTAACCATTAATTGTTAATAAGATTCGGTTCCGAATCATGAAAGCGATTCCATAACAGAACCGGTCTTAGAAACGGTACTAGAACAGGTTCTTTGGATTTCTGAACCTCTTTCCTGATCGCCTGTCTGGTGATTCTTTAAATCTGATTTTTGGTATGCTTCAACCGTGCGCTGACCGTTACTTCTCGAGTAGCAAGAATTGAAATACTTAAGGAGTTAGGTCACTCCTGTAGTCTTAAAATTATTCCTTAGATTAGCTACTTATTACGGGTAAATAAATTGTTTTATGAAATATCTGTTTGGAAGACCTTACTATACATGTATTGGAGAGTACAAAAATATTATTGTTGTATTTTTTATGTGTAAAATGGCGGCGCCCTGGCCGAATTGCCAAACCATCTTCTTTTGCAAATGTAAAGCGGTCTACAACATTTCAGTAATACGGTTTATCCTAGAGCAGTGGTTCCCAAACTTATTTTGTCGCGGAACTGTTATACTATTTTCCGAAAATCGCGGAACCACACTTACATACATATATTTTATGAACAATTGCTATGTTTGCTTTGGAGGGAGAATTTATTCATATAAAAAAACGCATATAGTAAATGTAATATTAAAATATAAAATAATCCTACGTTTAATTGATATAAATGTGTAATTATGAAAGAAAATGAATATGAAATGAATAATAAAAAAAGATATTTTATTTCGCAGAACTCCAGAGTTGTTCCGCAGAAGCCTGTGGTTTTTAAAAAATGTTAAAGTAATATTTTATTTGAAACCCTTTATTTCCAGATGCATTCTGCCCTTTGGTTCGTCAAAATATTGTGACAAATTCATGGACTCACGTGTCGATGACAAGGTTATTGAAATCGGTACAAGTTATATCTACTGAAACCTTTCACGATCATCAAACGAATCAAATGCAATTGTTGCAAATTTGTAGGTAACTCTACATATCCCCTGGATCAATTTCATTATGCAATCTCTGTAAACACCGTCCATTACGTTAGCCGTTATTAAGATGGTCGGCGTGTCAAGTAACGGCGCTGTTAATAGGACGTTATTATCCCGTTGATTATATTAACAGTGGCGTCACGTCAATTACGCCCTGAAGGAATCTACGTACCTAATAGGAAAATTAACTTATTGTTCATTTTCACGAGGAAGCCGATAGGTTGGATTGTTGGTGGGATTCCAAACTCGAGAAAATTTGCATATCTTCGATCTCGAGACAATGTCACGCTTGACCTCGATGGACGCGAAAGGAGGCAAGAAAATTGGTTTACACGGGCACGCAAATGTAATTGCTGGTTCCTTTGACGGGACCGATCCTAAATTTTGGTAATTTTAATGAGATGCATACTGGGGCTGAGATAGGGGAAGCTGTAGTAGTCGTGTACATTCTGTGAAATTGCACGCTTGCATGTACACCCTGCATAAATGTGCGCATATACATGTTACAATCAAATCATAGATTTTCAATTTGATCCTGAAGAACAGACAGTTAATTTATAATTTCTTTCAAATGAATCAATAAATCGAGAATTTAGAGTAAGCTATCTTGTTAAAAGCGTCTTTACTTGAAGAAATTATCATATAAAATCAGGTCTACTATTTTTTTATTATCGAGTCTGTTAATTTTGTATATAGTATAGTAAGATATGTGAAGATTTAGGATAAAGTGTTAAGAGACTCATGTGCATAGACGATGCATTATATTATCGGTATTAGTTATTTTAAGAATGAACTTGTAGAAAAAAATGTTCTTAAACATATTCATACTATCTTCATGTCTAGAGTCAGGTGCTAATTCTTTGTACCACTCATCAAGAAATACTTTGTAGAAGGATTATAATGTAATTTGATATAAAACATAAATTTCTGAAAATGTAAGCACTTTATTATGTTATAAAATTTGCAGAAGTAAAAATTTGAGATAACATGAATACCTGTAATTACTTCGCTGTAAATAACACGGTATATAACATTTGTTACGTCCCGCGTTGCGGTCGTTACCTTATTTATATTTTCGGGTCCTGGCTCTTTTAAGGTGCTAAAGCACGCCCTGTCTAAACTTACCGATGATATACAGAATTAGGATATGGAACGGGAGGGATAGGAAATCACTCTCGTTTATAACAACAACAAGATATATTCTAACAATGAATAAAATAAAATATACAATGAAGTCTTAACATACCAATGATGATGAATGATTAACGCTTGCGGCTGGTTCAGTCGGGGTTTCGGGTCCTTGAAGGGGCGGAATACTTGCTGGCGCTCGGAGCCGTGATGCAGGGGTCGGGCACTGCGGGATACGTTATCACCGTCTCGGACGTCACACTTCGCGGTCCGGTGTCTTATCGAACTCGCCTGTTAGGCCGCGCGTAATCGCAAAGTCGCGTCGCACTGAATAGGAAACGTCACGGAACCCGATACTGAACAGCTGAGTGACCGCTGTCGCTCAGCTCGCCGTTACGCGTGAAGAAACGCAGACGAAGCACCGTCTAACAAGAACGATTTACAATAAGGAGAAGAACGAGCTCGTTGCCCGGTTTGGACAATTGCTTTTATAGTGTTTTTCCCCCTTCCTTTATTGAAGAACGTGGAAGATACGGGGTAGCAACAAGCTATTGTTCGTCAGGGAATCCTCGAGTCGTCGTGGCCGTGTTTCGATATTGCTGATCCGTACGTCCCGTCGGTCAACGTCTCGTTGGCCTACATTACGAGGATTCTCGACTACGCGCGTAGCTTGACGTGTCGCTGATTTGACGATTTTCGCTCGGTCTTCGTGTTGCGTAGTAATGTAGTAAAAATGTGCAAGGAAAAGAGGTAATATTCCTAACGGGATATAACACATTATACGTGTAAAAATATTTTTTATTTTAAGAATTACTATATCTAAACTGCACCTATACAAGCTTTAAATTGCTTGTATCATCTCTTTTGGTTACCCTGTATACACACAGAAGACATCTTCTTAGATTAGAGAAATTAGCTACACATTTATAGAAATTGATGATAGGAAAAAGTTGATTAAGGAAAAAGTAAATACTTGAACGGTAGATAATTAAACTGTCCTTGTTATTCCATATTATTTATAAGTTTCTTTGTATACCGTGTATAGCTACAGAACACAATTCCATTTCTTAATGGAACTCTCTTTTGAACATGGAAAGTTATTACATGAATCGAGAGCTTATACATATATCAAACAATACGTAATAATATAATTCGTAGGTATAGAAATTTAAATTTCGATGATGTAATAAACTAATTTGGAGAATTATCTTCTTGGAGTCACAACTGAATGTATTAAGTAATGTCAACTGAAGTCTATTTTTTTTTTAAATATTGCATCACCTATAGTAAATCAGCTAACAAATATATGAAATCTTTACATTAACAATAATGGAAAATAAATAACAGCTTAATATTAAATTTAAACTGTCTTAAAAGTGGAAGCAATTTATGATTCAATGTACCATGCAATGAAATAATGTGGGACATTAAATCTTGTTTTATAAAAAAACAACTTAAATATTGTCATTATATTACCGCCTCTCTAAGAATTCTCAATAAAATATGACAATTCTTATTCTTCCTTTGGCGTTTATACAGGGTGGACAACGTAACTAGATCGTCCTAATTATTTCATGTTCCTATTAGACCAATTGAAATTATTCTTTTTTTAATACTAGAACTACCAAACCCGCAAAAATAACGAATTACAGATTTACTATTACCATTACCGAAATTATAATGGTGCTTTTGACAGAATTTATGTTGATTTTATCTGAATTTATTTGCTACAGAGTTTATTTCATGGTATATATTATGCTAGATTATCTTATACATTCTGTATATTATTGTCTTATACAATTTAATTTAACATATTACATTCAATGCTGGTAGGTCTAGTTTTAAAAACCTTGGTTTAGAAGGACCTACAGCCTGATTGTAGTATTGTTTTTGTAGGTCATTTGTTTCCAAATTTTCATGGACTTATTACTAAATTACAAACATTTAGTTTTTTAAAAAGGAACACTATAATTTCTTCCACCTATATTTCAGCAGACAAAAAGACAAGAAATAATTAAGGTGATCAAGTGTAAGAGGTCCACCCCGTATCTAACTAATAGAAAAGCCATTTTGTATATTACAAAAAAGTTCACGATAAAAAAATATTTGACAAAAACTACGAAAATTCCTTTTTGGGTAATTAACCTTCCTTTGTTAGCAAACACATCGAATACCAAGGTGATTCGAAGTCCATAAGGTGGTTCGTACCTGACTCTTTAGTCAATAAAGCATCACATTAATAATTGGTATTAAACACCCGCTAATACATTTTAATAGTGTATAAAAATTACATTTATGAAATTCAATGACATTTTCATTGATCATGCATCATTATATTGTAAATAAAAAATATATTTTGGTTAGTCGTGATCTCCACGGTGCTCGTTTCTGGTACGTTTGGCAACGTTGTTTTTGCACGCATATCTATATGTATATGTATATGGTGCGTGTTCAGTTTTCCCACATAGTCAATATTCAATATTCTTATATGTAAAGTTAATTATATTCTCATGCATTATAATTTAGAAAGTTGAAATTCACTAAAACACAAAATAAGTAAAATATTTTTTAAACGTATTTGTATTTCGCGGGTGTCAACCTACTTCAGCCACGTTGCCAAGTCCTCCACATAGTCTCAATAACTATTCAATAACCTAAATATCCTGGACTTTATTGTCAAATATCTTCGTGGAATGTTAGGCATGGTACAAGATTTAGTTCATTATCAGAAAGCTCAGGATTTATATTTTCAATACATAGCTTTTAGTTAGCATTTCTAATTTTTGTCAATAGGAAAGATTGTACTCCCGGTAAGAAATCGTAAGACTGCCATAAGAGCTGTGTTGAAAACTCAATTTTTGACAAGCTTTTTCTTATTTATTTGATCGGTGACCGAGTCTCAACATTTTTTTGTGTCTATCTCGTTCTAATAAACAATTTGTATGAATTTTATTTAATTATCTAGTCTTTCGAATTTGTCACGAACCACCTTAATGTGTCACATTTAGCCCGTCTCGAATAAATTGTTCGTGACTTGTAAGTAGCAGGGTACCGTTACGGTCGCTCGACATTCCGTAGTACACAGGTATTACGTGATGAAATATATTCTTTCCAATAAGAAGATGAAAATAGACAAATGCCCCGTGTAAAAGGACGAGGACGAGAAATCCGGTCGCATTGGCAGAGGGGCGCGGGGGGGGGGGGGGTAGAGGCAGACACTTTCTCCGGTCGGCGGTTCTTCATTCGCGTGAAACGTTTTCGCCTTCTCTCAACGGGATTCGACATAAGGCAATCAGCTTTGTGGTCTCGGAGTATCGGATTCGTTCCGTTGTTTTTTTTTCGATTCTTCCGATGACAACGCGTTGGTGAGAACTTTTTATAGCTTTAGGGCCGATCCACACTATCGATCCGCTCTTGCTTCATTCACACTCCGCTCTCAGTTCGATCACACCCCCTGAGTATCCACACTATAGGTCGTTCACGATCACATCCCTCAGTTTATTTTCCACCTTCCTATTATCGAGTTCAAAAGCATTTTATTCCATACAGTGGCAGTATTTCCGGATGAAGAATTGGCTATAATTGCCGTCGCATTGAACAAAGAAAATAAAAAAAGTGATAAGTGTCATAGAAGAGAAAACAATATGTAGGTCAATGTGGATTCATCCTAGTTAGACGATGAGAAAAACTGAAGGGGTATATTTCACATTATATTCCCATTTAATGGCTGAGTTCGGGTACATTTGAAATGATATTATTCAAAATTAAAAAAAGAATTTCGAAAAGAAATACCAGATTTCGCAGAGCTATTTCTCCGAGGGAAAAATTAGTTGTATGCCTAAGGTAAATAATACATTTTTAAATATTAAAATACTTAAAGGAATACCAAACAATCGACACAATGGCCAATCGTATTTTCCGGGGTTATCAAAATTGTTCGCTGTAGCATTTGGTGTTGTAACATCGTTTGTTGTAGCATACCCCACTGTATACATATAAAAGGAGAAGTCCTGACTGAGTCATCAACCCATACTCTAAACCGCTGAATCTAGAAGCATAGTTGTGGGAATCTTCAATATCTCTTATAATTAGTCCCAATAAGATATCCCATTGCATTTTAGTTTAAAATTGTTGAAATTCCATCTAGAGGGGAAGAAAAGGGGTAAAATTTGTTTCTGTTCATTTCTCAACATCTTGTAATCCATATGTCATATTCCACTGCTTTTGCTACAAAATGCTACTTATACAAATTCCTGAAAATAAAAATATAGGAGTTCATAGTATGCTTTGCCTGACGGCCATATTGACAGTTACTGTTAGGTCGTGCTATGTTCGCACTTAATTGCCGAGGCGTTACACGATCTTTAGAATTTCGAAACCGAAAATAAAGCACACTTAGATTGTTTCGTAATGACTGTATTTACAAGTTGTGTGTTTGTGTGCGTGTCTGTGTGTGTGTGTGATGTTCACCGGGTGAGTTCTGGTTTGAGTCTGATTTTCGTGTGTCGTCGTTTCCTCCAAATTCGCTGAAGGCGTTACCAAACCTCGCTTCCTTATTGGTTATGCCCTGAAGGGGAAGGCAAATTTCTCGGTTTTTCCAAGTGACGTGGAGGTGGAAAACCTTTCCTTCAGGGTGAAGCGGACGTCAGTAAAATATCGCGCACGTGGTCACGGTGCGAGTTGACCGCGACGAAGCTTCGAGTCTCTCAACGGTAGGGTTTACATCCGTATAGCCGTATTGTCTGCGAGTCAGCGCGCCCCGGTAAGGCCCGGCGCGGATGGGTCCCAGGTTACCGAGCGCATGTGGCGGACTGCAGACCAAATGTTCGCTCCTTTTGTCTATTACTCTCTTTGTGTCAACGAAATTGACATTGCTTGAACGAAGGAAATAAAATAATAGAAGATAACGGTAATGTCAGATTCTAAAGCCGTCGTTTCGAGTCTACGACGGAACAGTTACTTTTAATATCGGTAAAATATTTCTGAGGATAGATGATAGAATGAACTAGTGTTTGGAGATTTGTATGTAAAAATATAAATTTGCATAAACATCCGCAGTCTAGTTATCAGCAAACATTGAACACGACATAAAATAAGTGTTGGAAATATAATTTGAACGAGACACGTGCTTTCAGTTTGCTTTATTTTTCAATTCTCCTTGCTTTGTCTCCTTGGCCCGTATTTATGTTCCGTTCGCACTCCTTCCTCTTCCCTTTCACACATCATTCGTCCAATCACTCACACCTTACCTATTACTCGATCTCATTCGTTCTCATTTATTCGGCGCGCATTCCTTCCGCATTCAAACATTCTTTTTCGCTACATAAGTAACAATGGAATTATACAAAGAAAATATTTCGAAATTTCAATTCTTTTCATTGGCCGTATTCACTTCACCGCTACTTGATCATTCGAAAAATCGTGGATCGACTGATATAATTGAGAAACGCGTTCACAATCGGTTCAGTTCCGGACAAGTTCGATTTCACACCAGCAAAATATTGTTCTCAAGGATCTTTGCTAGAATACGATCGAAGCCAGATTGGAGCGTTACCCATAATGCGAATACGTCTAATTTAAATAACGGAATAATATTTAATCGAACCGATAGCGGAGCGTGAGCGACCGAGTGCGATTCGATAGTGTGGATCGACCATTATTTTTCGTGTTCATCTTTTAATACGGAATTAGATTCTATGGCAGTGAAATTAATTTTATCGAACCTTGGTTATTACATATTAATCGATTCGAATTGTGCAGCCTCGATTGTGTATGTGTACAAGTATTTTCCTTGGTAGAAACGAAATAATAAGTGAAAGTAGAAGTAGAAGAATGTATTTTTCCCCTACTAATGTTACGAGAATATGGAATATGTACATGTTTACCACGATGTCTTATTGTACTGGTGTTGCTGAAAAGGAAAAAGCACTACATTTTAGTTACTGATTTACATTTATGAAACAGTGGAATGAAAGATAACGATTCAAGGTTATTTTCTTCAAATATGTATTAGATATCGTTAAAAATAATCTTAATAATTTGGTAATAAAATGTAGTTTAAAATTAAATCCAGATGACACCCGGTCAACATAGTAATTTCTAGACGATATCGCCTAATAAGTTTAACCAATTAAAGGAAATAAATATGTTTTAACATTTATTACTGTCGATAATATTTACAATAGAAGGTAAGTTTATGATTTTAATGATACTATTGTACTATTATTTGTTTAATGTAATGTAGTGTTCATTTCAGAAATTTTTATTGGTACGTAATTACCGTGTTATACTATAGTTACCTGTGTTGCACTTTTTTCACAGACTTTAGGTATAATTACACATAGAAACATTCAATTTAATCATCTCAATGTAATTATTGAATACTTAGTATTTTAAATAAAAACTTCCCTAAAATTTATCTGTTACCAGTAAAATCTTGTCGTCTACTGAAATTGATTCTAACAACCTAATTAAAGTAGCAAATGCAAATGTATGGTAATTATAAATGAATTTTCAGCAATTTGTTCCATTAAATTTTTGCGATTATAGAGTTTATACATTCCCAAATGAACCATTATTTTCTTTCCTCTAAAATTAAGATACCAGATAGAGTTAGAAAGTACTTTACTCGTTAGTCGTCCGTAGCTGTTTCTATTGAGTTCGAAGAATTAATTGAATATCCAATTAAAAGGTTAATTGTATCAAAGAATCATAACTTGGACATAATTCAGAAAAATTATAATTACAGTAGCTACAGTAGTTACAATACTATGGAAGTGTCTCTTTCATATTCAGAAAAATACAACTTGTTCTTGTAAATTTAGAATAATATTAATACATTCACTGTTTCATATCTTACAATTAAATGCTGATTAATATACTTTTGTCCCTAACGTTATGGCGTAACGTACAATTCAAAACAAATATCCCTGATATGATAAATCTAAAAAGTTTATTAATAATAGAAAGGCTAAACTGTTATAAAAACGCACTTTCTGAGATTTTCCTTAACTTTTATTGGAATATGTAAATAAATAAATTAATTAATTTGTATGTTGGTACGTTCTTAAGAAACTGCCGGTTATCCGATCTGATTGAAAGGAATATACGTCCTTCATCGGTAGTTTTAGTGTTGAATTTTCTTTCAAAAGAATATTTACAAAATACTTACAACTTTCAATTTAGGATTTACTTGAGGAAATTTTCCGTAATATGTAATACTCTTAATAAGATAAATACGTGCAAGTGGAACATGTGCACTTAGATGAAGGAAGAAAGATGCTCGAAACTTTTGAGTGACACTGTACGTGCTATGCGGAACAATGTAGAAACTTTGCAGAGAAAAATGAAATCTTCATTCTAATGAGAAACTTGACACCTTTCTCTGGATTTAGGATTATAGACGCAAATAATGAACAGGTTAATATACAACGTAGTCTAAAATTCGGGATGGAAGTAGGAAATTTGATATTTTACATGTGATATTAAACCGACAATGTGAAAATGAATCTATTTTTCGTGAATCTTTGTTATACATAGAGCGAAAATCGAATTTGAAAATTTGTCGAGGTTGCATGCTTTTCGATACCATTATGCTAATATGGCAGTACATTACTCGTTATTTCTACTTGTTTTGACATCTGTAAACACTGACAGTGATATGGTGTTATTCACTTTTCATTATACATACTGTACATACGTATTGTGATACAAAATGATATTTAGAAGAAACGTAACAGAATGTAACGATATACGTTACTATTGTATATGTCAATAAATAATTCACTAATTGTTTAATTATGTGGCAATAGAGTTTAAATGAAAAATGTCTTCTTCACCTTTCGATAGGTACAAATAGCGTAGGATTTTGGAGAATCTTTTTGAACATTACTGAAACAGTATAGTTCGTTAATTTTCATAAACATGAATACTGGTTTCGCATAAAAAGTAATAGAGTAACATAACTCAGATGAATAGAAATATAAAAGATGATTTTTCACCACTACTCAGTATTTTTGAAAATGAAGATTCAATCTATCTTTATCTATTTTTCACATATGTTTACGCAGAAAATTAACTCGTGTACGGTTTTATTACGAATCGAGACCACCCTAATAATGTTTGATGTCAGAGTGGAGGGTTCCACGAATCGACATCAAGTTATTTAAATTGTCTCAGGTTGTTCTAAGATTACTTCAAGGCTGGCTGGCGAACCGAACTTGTTGAACTCTGACAGAACTCTCGAAGAGTGATTTCATCAACGTAAGAAGTATTTCCAAGTTTTACAAAGGAATGGAACGGAACTTGACGAGCGGTTTAAAATTGCGGAGTAGTTGATGTATATAAACAAACTTTCAAATATGAAGAATGTCTAGCTAGTTTGTCTTTATGAAAGTTATCCTTCCGTCGTGTTTTATCTTATTGTTCAGAGATGAAGCAGTTGATACCCATCTTCTCAGCTATAAGGGTTAAAATATTCTGAAACGACCACCGCCTTGATGACTAACGTCGAGGAGAAAGTAGTCGGAAATAACGAGGAAACCAGGTATACTCCGAAGAAACCTACAGGAATTCAGCAATAAACAGTTCTGAGAATCTTATAAATAGCATACGCGTCTTTATGCAAATGTATAGATTTTTTTGTTGATTATTTCATATAAACAAGAATTAAACAGAGCCTTTAAGAGACTGAAAATAATAAAAATCTTGTTAAATTTTCATGCATTTTATTGTAACCTACATATACATATTTTACACTCATAATATTCACATGCATAGTATCCACAGTCTAGTTATAAACATCATTTTGTATATGGAACAAATTTACACCCAAGACTGCAATATTTAAGAACTAACATAAATCATTTAAGAGCAAAATATACCGATCGTTGTTTGCAATATCGATTACTGGAACACAGAATTAGTCACGAATATTTTATAAATAAATTGGTTTAGAAGATTGTATCTCTATATGTTACGTGAAACACGGGAAAACATACAATTCGCTATACTTAGGCGAGCTTGAAGTAATTTGTAAAACGCGTTAATTAACAATACAGTGCACCGTATCAGAAAATTCAAATTAGGATGATATTCATGTATGGTTAGAAACACTGTGGTAAAGATAATTCACAATATAAACTTTTTTTTGTTTTCTGTTGAATCTGCGTGAGTGCGATCTATGAAACTTGATATTTAGCACGGGTTATAAGAACTCAGATTGGCATGAGCGTGAGTACACCCAGTGGCGTATCACTATGGCCTTATTTAGCTTGGGTCGCTAAATCTGAATGGGAGATGTAAAAAGTGGTGTCTCTTTAGTCTTTCACGATCTTCTGAAGTGCCCAACAATTTTGTGGCCAAGGTTTGGCGATTTCTTCTTTGACTGTGGGTATGCCAGTTTCTTTATTTATTTGTTTCTTCGGGATGTACCAATTTGCTTTCAGAATGGCTCTCACTTTTTTATTTTACCATCTCTGTATTGATTTTATGTTAGTATTCGAGGCTGTGCCCCATAATTGGCAGGCGTGCGTTTATATCGGTTTGAGAATGGTTTTCTATATCAGCAGTTTGTTGTTGGTTGTTAGCTGTGATTTTTTGCCAATCAGTCACCACAATTTCCTATGTCGTTCATTTAGTTGTTCTATTTTTTTGTGGGTGTGCGTTTTCCATACGAGTTTTCTGTCAAGGTGTACTCCGAGATATTTAACTGTTTCCTGTTGTGGTAGAATATCGTTGTTTAGTTTTATTTGGGGGCAATATAAACTTACGGACGAAGATAATTCTATCATCTATTTCTGATGACAAAAATAATGACACGGGATCATGTATTATTACATTACTTTACGATGCCGAGAATTTTTGTTTGCATTATTATACGACCTTCCATGGAAGAAACATGCATTTCTCCAGATATTAGTGATCTAAAGAGCTCGTTGTAATTGTCGCAGTTCCTATTTAACCCTTTGCCAGACAACTTTAGCAGCGTCGGTGTGTAGTCATAGATAAATGTTTTATCACTATTTAGTACTTAAACTATTACCATAATAAGCTTCAGCTATAATCAAATTGACGCAAGGAAAAAATTCACTGGCTTCCGGGCTATTAGGACACCTGGCCTGTAAAAAGAAAATATAATGTTTCGTCAAAGATATATTTATATAACTATATTTTAGACCACGTTTATTACTTCATAGTAGTATAAGTAAGGAGTTGTTCATTGAGCTTTAATATCCTCTACAGTTTAGAGTCTAAACAATATTTATTTCAGTCTTCCAGGAATTTCGTAACGCTTCGTATCATTAACTGCATATTCGGTAAGTGTCCTACTATTTATGAGCGGGAGTTTGTCTACCAATAAAATCGCTCATTTCATGTGCAACGATCTAATACTTGACAAAGATATTGTACAGTTCACTTTCAATGGTAACACACACACACACACACACACACACACACACACAGAGAGCAGTTAACTTTCAAAGATCACTATTATCATATTGCGTGCGCGGGTGGCAAATAAACATAAAAAAAACATCATTACATCAACGTGGATCGTTGAACCGAACACGTAGCCGGTGCATTGATCTCGTCGTTACAGGAACGCAAACCTGATTTCACGCTCCGTATCGTCTACATAGCAACGGAAGGGTGCAGGAATCTGGACTGTCTGGTTACGGTTACGATCAGTTAGGCCTTCGACCACGTGAGACAGCTCGACACCTTGGCCTTCTGCCCTTCCATCTCGTTACGCAGCAGTGGCACTGGTAGGTCGCGTTCGAATTGAATTGCGGAACTTGGACGGAAACTTGTTCATTTCAGAAATGCCGACCGATCAGAACCGTGAAACGATCGCGTGAACGCGTTACAAATTGTACGGCTAGATGATACGCTCGCTGAACAGGGGAGTCAAGGTTTTTAATATAATAACTGACACAATCGTGGTGAGATGTATCATTTCAGGTAATTCTAAACAGGAGATAAATACTCGAGCTAGTTTCTCGTTTCGTGATAAGAAAATGATTTTTCTGTGTTTTTAATTATCTTTAGAGGTTCTTGCAATATTTTCTTTATTGTTTCGTTTATATTAGAAGAATTATATTATAACAGGTAGTCGTATTTCACGTTTGTTAAGTAGATATCTGTTTTTGACTCATATTAGAATGAATTGATTACCCTTTGATCTACTATCGTTTTCTTATTTGTCACTTTTGAATATTCAATTTTGTGGGGACTATAGGATTATACATGAAAAATTTGAAGTCGGATCTTTTGTTGTTATAACGTACAGAATAAGATACAATTATGGTTATTTTACGATGACAGATATTCATAACTGGGCTTACGGTAACTATATGAACAATGAATAAAATTAAAACCGCGGTAAAACTCAATAAGGCCGGATTCACACTAGCGGTCACGCTCCGGTCAGATCACGCCAAATCAGGCAGTGGTCTTTATCAATTATACGTAATTTAGTCTAAATTCAGATTGATCGTGATCGAACCGTACCTTAGACCGCTAGTGTGATTCTGGCATAAATCTACATTTCAGATTTCAGCAAAACAACTTTCAACGAATTCAATAATATAGAAGGAAAATAAATAAATCTATTAAGATACTGATAAAATAAATCAAATTTTGTATATGTATAGAACTTAGTGGGGTAGATGTTCCAATTACTGTCACGTTAAGATTGTAGCGTGACTTCATTTAATCATTTTACATGTTGTTTAACCTAAAGATCGTCTGAGTTCGGAACATAATATTATTTGAATATCTCTTTCATTAAAAAGAAGTAGTTTTATACGTTAAATAAGAACAATTTATTAATAATTAATTATAATCTGCGAACAATTCTAGTGACCCTATAACTGTCACCGCAAAAGTTAAAGTAATTCTTGTACCTACACTTTAACAATTCACTTTGCACTATAGATATACGTTGAAGAGTAAAATTATGGCTCTGTTTTTAGTATAATTCCGCTATTACTTCCTACTTACGTAGTGGCGTTTTTGACGCTGAAATTGCACTTTCATTTTTCAACATTAATTTTTAAACAGCAGGTACGTACAAGTACATATATTTCATTATTCTTATGCAAATCAGAGTTCCAATTGAGTAATAGAAGTCTTTGTACACAATTCTTTACATGTGTCCTTTTCGTTAAGTAAAACAAAAATAAAGTGCCAGTATTTGTGACACTGGTTGTAAATGGGACGGTTACCCTGTATAGAAATGTAAAGTCGCACTACAGATGATATTTTTATGACATAAATTATGTACCCACATACAAAAAAGAGTTATTTAACATATTTATGCTGTAAAGAAATTTTAAATACCCTCCATTTTCTGGTTTAGCGCACAAGATAAGACTTTCAAACCTCGGTGGTCCTATGTAGACGTAGTATCCTCTAACGTTTTCATTAACTTTTCAAATATTAATAATTATAGTTATGTTAAATATTAAAGAATTAAAATATGAATACTGTAAACAAAATAATTTTCAGAGAAATCAGAAGTATTTCGAGGCGCAAATGATTAATACCATATTTCGTGGTTTCTTTAAAGAGCACATAAAAAAATATTAATGTAAGAATCGAAAAAGTAATTCAAGTAATATTAATATTTAAATGTCTCGAAATTTGTAATCAACCGTTTGAAACATTGCACTATGCATATAATAAATGAGGGCCATTAACTCTCTGGATAAAAATATTACATATGTTAGTTAAATAAAATTAATCGTTTCAATCAACTCCTCTGAATAATTTTATTATAAATTTTGAATACATGCTGTAGTATAACAGCTGTACAAAATAATTAAATACTTATAACTTGTAAATGCATTACAGAGTGTCTGTATAAACTATAAAGAAACAAAACAGTTTTACAGGCTAGAAGCTTCTGTTATTACAAGGTATTAATATGTACAGTAATAGAAAAATAATATTAATTAGTAATTATTGTATTTTCGTCATCCATAGGTGATATTATTTACAATTAATCCCAATCATAATTTTATTATCAGTTTCAATTATGTTTCAAATTTCTACATAAAAAAAGGTTATGTTATAAAGAATATATGTCATATTTTACAACAGACGTAGCTCTAAGATAAAAATATACGTTATAGCAAGTAGGTGATCTTATTTTGCAAATACGAAGGTCTGCACTCATGTCAGATAATCATATTCAAAAGGTATCCTTATGTGGGCCATGATCAAGCCCCGGGGAGTGTGTCAGAATTCTCGTTTCGTAAGTGAATGGTATCCTTTCCAATGAGAAAGTAGTCCCGATACATGATTCTTGTAATATCGACTCAATTTTGGGAATTGTTACGAGAACGTTAATCACATGAATTCGTTTCAAGAAAGTTATTAATCGGATGAATTTATTTTAAGAAAGTTCAGCCGAATTCTTCCCGTCACGTGAAACGTTCGTCGCAAATATTGTCTCTGCTAATAGAAACGAAAAATACACCGTTTCGCAAGAGGATGTGTGTAATATTTTTTTTTCCGTTACATAAAACGTTCCCTATTATTTGCTTTGCAGTTATATCTCTATATTTGAAGGAATGTTGTAACACGTATGTGATGATAAAAGAGGAAGAAGCTAGCCTGTTACGCAAGTTTCAGCGACACTTTGCAGAACATGCTTTGTCTGTCTGTTAAGGAAATAGGTATTTTCACGTTTAAATAGCTTATCATTGTTTATAAAATTTGTGTAACTTGAAATTGTGATAAAATGTTCAAAGTAAGATACATACCCTTCGATATCATTATAAATATGTATTGATTGTTACTAAATAAATAGTGAAAATCTGTAAATTATGGATATAAAAAGACATTGGTCAATTGACAGCAAAAAGTTGTTATATTATAATAAAGAGAATATTTAACTTTATATTTAAATCTAGTTTCAATTTAAATAATATTTTCAAATATGTTCAAAAAAGTACTTTCATTTTATTCTGTTTGTATAAGAGAAGGTATTAGCAAAACTATACATATTTTTCGTCATTTTTTTTTTTATTTTTCATTTAATTAAATTATTTATTATAAAAATTAATTCTTCTCATTTAATTATAAAAACAAAAGATATTTTTACATTTTCGTTTCTTTCATTTTTATGATCTAACTTAATATCGGCAGAGTTGTGCTCATCCAACCAGAGCTAATTTCATTGAGAAAAATGGAAGTAGTGATAAAACTATTAAAAAATAAAATTTAAGATTGTAGGAGATCCGATGGGACAGGCGGTCTGCGGAGACGTTTCTCCCAGTTGCCTGGGTTTTTGGTAGCGGCCGCTAGGTGGCGAGTTTTCTCCCAAGCGGTAACTAGAGCCTTTGGCTACTTGAGGGGCTCCGCCGAAGAGCAACCCAGCCGTCTGGAGTATGGGTCGTCTATCGACGAGTCTTGAGAAAGACAATATTTTAATGATAAAAGCTTAGGTTCCTCTAATCCTCAACAAAAATACAATATAATGTAAGGGGTTATGCCTAGTGATGGGATTTGGAACGCTTCGAATCGCTTCGAATCTGATTCGAAGCTACAAAAGTCTTGAAAGTCTCGAACGGATTCGAAGTCTCGAGCGGCTTCGAAGTCTTGAATGGATTCAAAGTCTTGAGCGGATTCGAGTCTTGAAACGATCTTGGAAATCTGGGGAGTTCTGTACGCACAGCCTCTTAGCGAGACGTCTGGGTCGTCGATAGTTTGTATATTTTCATGGACAGGCTGTGCGTGACGAATCGACCAAACGCATTGAAGGCACGTCCACTTAGGAGTGCACCCCTCACTGTCTTTCCTAAAAGACATTTTCCTCAAGATTTCCAAGACCGTTCAAGACTCGAATCTGCTCAAGACTTCGAATCCGTTCAAGACTTCGAATCTGGTCAAGACTTCGAAGCCGCTCGAGACTTCGAATCGCCACGGAACTTCGAATCCGTTCAAGACTTTCAAGACTTTTGTAGCTTCGAATCAGATTCGAAGAGATTCGAAGTTGTCGCTCGAATTCAAGACAGTTTCGAATCGATTCGAAGCGTTCCAAATCCCATCACTAGTTATGCCTACCTTGAAAAAAAAATAGATTTTTGAGTTTTAATATTTTCTGGCGGTACATCATTTTAGAAATGTTCTGTGAAAGTTTGAAGTTGATCCGACCAAAATTTACGGAATTACGCCCGTTTCAAGTATACGGCCTTGGAAGTTTCGGAGCAGATATAAAGTGGTAGAATCCCTTTCTAAGGGTGCGTGAGTCACGAATACTGCGCCCCAATGCAATTTATGGTTGTGTTAGTAAATACACAAAGCTATGTGAAGCCGTAATACTAAGAATAACCATATATAAAAAAATTTGCATTGATTCAGTTGTAAACCTGATTTGAAATTTTAAACGTGTTTTTCTCAAAACCACATTTTCAAAATCGGTGACCAAACTATCTCGAGAACCGCTGCACCGAATTGATACAGCTTTGGTGGACTCATTCTATACATAAAAATCTAGTTCCTGATCGTGGCTTTTTGTATTTTATTGCGTAGTTTTTATTTTATAGATCAAAAATAAACAATTTTTTGGCGAAAATCAATACTTCGATTTTGAACAGTCGCCATTTTGCCGTAAATTAATTTTTCAGGGTAATGAACGATCGGGCATTAGATAATTTAATATATTAACTAAATTTGCTCGGATTTTTTTATTTTAGACAAACGAACTCGAAGTTAGAGTGGTCACTGCAAAACGCCTAAAATAAAAATGCCGTCGGGAGATCGCTGATATTTCCCTTATTTATTAATATTTTGCATTGAAGAAATTATTATAAGCACTTTAAAATGTACACCTTTGAATACAATGACGTATATTTCAAAAAGTCTTCAAGTTTTTTAAAAATAAATTCCGAAAGTACATGTCTTTTTTCGAGCTCGCAGGCAGGCATAACCCCTTAATGCTCCCAATTTAGAAAATAAAACGCATTTATTTTATAACTTCCCACTTTCAGGTATGAATTGTACGTACATATATATATATATAATGTATACATAACAGTATCAAATGTTTGAAGTGAAAACGAAATCGCCAATGCACTTAAGTTCCAAAATTTATACGCACAGATATCTTCGCCCATTACGAGCGAGGCATTAATGTGCCATAAAAAACAATTAATACTTACATTGGTGTTATAATGAACACGCAATCGTTATACAATTTTTTTTATTTAGTTATCCAAAGGTTAATTTAAGCATCAGGTGTTGAAATTTATAGACATACACTAAAAATGCATAATAATGAGCTGCTTGTATAAATGACAGTGAGAATAGTATATCCAAGAGTACTTTTATGTATAGTACATAAACTATTTTACTACATTTTTAGTAATTTATTTATACACTTTTGGAATATTTGTAGTTCATACAACCTAGGTCATTATGCATTTTATTATAAACCTATGTACAACGTTTCAAACTGTTGAAACTTATTTTATAATAATATATATTGCTGTAATTAAAAAGTATATGCACATGTGCACACAAATGATTTACCAAATGATACGATGCACGTTGTCGAAAAATTCTCGGAAGAGAAAATTTCTCTGTATACGTTTTACGAATGCGCTTTCGGATACGGTGTGAGTATGGGTCTTAATCTGATCGTGCATCAGATGTTAACAATTTTATCCGGTCTCATCGATGTCGCGATCAACTCCTTACATAAAAAGAATATTAACTCAGTTCCGCTTAAAGAAAAATGCTGATGTACATATGTTCAATTCAGAATTTTACTTTTATATTTATGAAGGAAAAAATTATAGTACTTTGCCCCCAAAACTAGTAGATATTTAAAATATTTATCAACAAAGAAAGATGTTGATACTTGAGTCGTTCACAGGCCAAAATGATCAGTTGCACTTTTGTATTGTTATCAAATTTTTGTGCCAAAGCACCTGATTGGTACCTAACTATTTATACTTAAAATAATTTTTAAATATAAATATTGCTCACTTATTGGTACATTTACACGTATACGTTTGTGGCTGAAAGTAAAAATGATTGAAAATAATAGTAGGTACAGGTTAATTCATAGAAATTTTCCTCTACATTCATATTAAAAATTGTTAAGCTCAATTTAAAAAAATCAAGAGTTAGTACTGATAGATTATTGTAAATTAAATAAACATTTAATTGGAAAATAAATAATTTGCAGAACTTGGTAGAAGAAGGTCGAAAATAATTAAACCTAGTCTTTTTTATCATCGATATATTTTGATGTGAAGAATGTTTATAAATTTCGAGGAATTCAAGAAGTATAATTATTTTCTCATTATTTACTTTTGGCGGCAATCTGTTGACTGGAAAATGTGAAAAGGAAATGAGAGGGAGCGTTACGTCCTGGGCCTGCTAGTGGACTCGTCGGTAAGGCTACCTAGCAGCCCTGTCTTAGACGCGGGCATATTCAATGGTCGGTTAAGGACATATATGTATACATATACAAATGAGGAAGGCTTCAGGTAGTTGTGGGAAAGGTGTCAACTCGGTAGACCTCTAGTGGCGAATGTAGAAGGTAGTGCCGCCACAACTGGAATAGTTGCAAACAATAAACGTAAACTTTGAAATACCTTAATCAGTAGAACCTCACGAGGTCGATGTTTTTCATTGTTATTTTACTCGTCTAGTGTTTTATTCGCGTAATAATTATTGAAAAAACAGATAAATATGTTCACCTAGTTGTTGCTATGTGGAAGTAACTACCAAAGTTCGTTCACCAAGTGTACATCCGCACGCGGGTCCAGTAGTAGCTCTGGATCATCTTAATTTCGTCCAATAGCACATGGAAAAAATATTTAATTATCATTCAAAAATGATGAGAATGTGTTTTATTATATTTTTACTATGTGAAACATGTTGCACGAGTTCTAGAACATCAGAAAATTCGAAACGACTCGAATCCATTTGAAACATGATCTAACCCTCTGTTATTTTAGAAAAAGTTTCGCCCGTCGATCTATTCTCATTTAGTTTAATATACGATTAATTAACCCATTTTTGTTTCCACAAATCTATATTTTTAAAATAATTAATTTTGCTTTATTAGTATATAAAGAAACATTCACCTCATATGCACTGCAAAGTTCGCAGGCATATGAAAGGAATCATTCTTTCCGTATAAACAACATATTCCTGTACCATAACTGGACTGTGGATATTTATGCAAATCTTATTAAATTATTTAATATACTGAGTTCCAGAAAATGGTGTATGTTATAAATGTGTACAATCTGCAGTGAAACTGTAATATGGGACAATACTTTTCTGTGCCAAATAAATTGAAATTAATAATAAAATTCATAATTGACCATTTTCTACCATCCTCTTCCACAATCTTAATCAAATGTTGGGTACATATTTACAAAGATTATTTTATGTAATATATTGTCCATATTTTATCACAGCTATTTACTTTAACGTTTACTTAAAACAGACTTTGTTGGATCTTCAATTATACACGTATCTGTATTTTAAAACTACTAAAATTCACAATTTATTTGTAGATTCTTTTTAAAACGGAATGTTACAATATCACGAATAAAGAAGAATAATTTCTGTTTCGTCTGATTTTCTTACGTCACTGACTGAAATTCGCGATTCTCACGATAATGTTGTGAATAGAAGACGTCGAGTGAGTAGCAGTTCCACATTCTTGTGTAACGACCTGCACTTTTTTGCTTTCTATATGCAGAAGACATTAACAATTGCCTCATTAAGGCGTTCTCAAATAAAATAATGCAATTCTCGTTTTTCCAAAGTTTTTCCACCGTGCCTATCGAAAGTTTCGCCTCGAAACCTAAAAGTAGATGGTTCACTCTTGTCGGAAACGGGTAATTAGTAATTACATCCTTTGATGCAGTCAAACGCAGCGCACAAGATAACGGAAATGTAGTGTACTTTTCATGTTATGCATAATAAATTATCACGAACACTTGTGATGGGTATCGCGTCAGAAAATACAAAATAAATAAAAAATACAAGTTAGGTGAGTAGAAAGATCTGCAATCTTCTGAGTTATTAGAACTATTACTAGAACTAGGTGGTAATATGTCTTATAAACTTATTACAACGAACAATCACAATTTTTGTATAAACATTTAAATCTCGGTATGAAACGCCTATTTACGAATCACATATTAATGTTTTTTATTCAAACATTTTTACAATTTTTTTTTTCACTAACTTACATAATTTTGATTTTCTTTATTTCTCGTTCAATATTGTAAAATAATAATTATCCTTGAAATTAATCTCGTGTCATATATCTCACATTACATTTCGTCATAAATTATTCTTCTGAAAATACTACAGACTCCAAATATACATATTTTATACATACATATAGGTTATACTATTATCAAATGAACAGTATTATGGTGACATAAATCTTAACTAAAAAAGCATCCCATTTGGTATAATTATGATGTTAACATTAAATATAACAGAGTATAATTTGGTACCAATAATTATAACATAAGGGTAGTAAAAAAAAAAACATGAAATAAATCTTACGAGTGATTCTAAAAGTCATCTAAAAATCTCATTATTCCCTTGCTCGGTGAAATTAAAATTCAATTATCTCGTTGTAAAGTAAGATACGGAATATCATTTATCTCACTCTTCGTCCGCCTCGCGACAGATTGTAAATTGTATACGGAACGAATTCATTTGGACACATCCGCAACAGTGTGAATGGAGGTAAAGGTTTCTTGTACCGAGGTAACTGCAAACCGTTTTCTCTCTCCTCCTTTTTCGTTCATCTATTTACACTCTGCCCGTTTTACAATTTTCCGTACCTCTGCGATGCGTAAATTTCATTTAAGTTATATCAATTACAAGACAACTTCCTTGTGTCGTTGTTGTTCTTTACTGTTCTCTTAACCTATATTCCGTGTGAGCTTCATACCATTAATACCACAATACTATGGTACCATAATATAAACGTATATGGGGTGATTTTGTTTCTGTTAATACTTCTTTACTTAAAATTTAACGATTTCTGTCAAAAATTTAAAGGTTTAAAAAACTTTAAGACTTACGTACTATTTAAGCAATGTAGAAAATGAGTATAAATAGAAGTCAAATAAATAATTGGACACTCTAACTGATTTCGCAGTCCAACTTTATTAATAATAGTAGATTTACAGTTGTATACAATATTCTTATTTGATGTAGGATAGAGGCAACATAAATTGTCTTTCGAAAGAAAATTCATTACGCTTTATGTGAAATGATAGAAACTAATAGGGTGGAATAAAATAATAAGCCAGTATTTTAGACTGTTTATGTATAGTAAATATTTTGTCAAATTTTCTTCTTAGTGGAAAATTTTTGGCAGTACAGATCGAATTATTTTATCAAATTTACTACTTCTTTCAGTTTAGTTTGATCCACTCGTTAACGATTAGTTTATGTAGGTTACCAAACTGCCTTGTAGGTACATATACATATACTTATACATTAATCAATTACTTGATCGAAATAATTTCTATAATTTTTTTGCAAATAAGAAGTTCGATACTGATTTTAAAAAAGATTTACTTTTCCAAAAAAGTACGACTTTAAATAATTGTCAGATACACATCCATGCGAGCATGATCAATGCTTGTAATAAGTAGTATTACTATGTAACGGGCAGACACGTTAACATGTGTGGTATGCGTTGTTACGTCCCACCCGTTAGAGAAAACTTCCGATATGAGAAATTCCGTCGCAACTGTCGGGACGTTGCCTTGTACTCAGGTTGCATAGTGTCAGCGAAGACAATATCAGCGTTATACCGCGGAACACCACCAGGGCGTTCAACCTCTCCTCTTCCATTAACTTTTGGAAATTATATATACACCACGAAACCATTGATTCGTCGCTAATTATCGTCATACCACGTACCGAACGAACGGCCCATCGCGTGTAGCATCCGCGTCCGGAGAAATAGTCCCGATAGTCAGTGTTAGAACGACGTTAAACGTCCATGTCTATTCATATTCAGAGAACCGTTACTCTCATCCTAGGTCAGCCGTGCCAAGCCTAATTCTTGGTCCTCCTTGAGCGCACACGAAAGGAGGTACGACGTCTACCGAGTATTATTAGATAAGTATATTAGCAAGTAAGCCATCTTGTACCTAAACACCGAGTTCATGATATTTATCGAACGTGTTATAATAAATTTAACCATATTTTCATTCATGAATCTAATTACTGTAACAAGAAACAGATCAACCTAACCAAGTGTACTTTAGTCACCTACTTCCTTTAATATTATTGTAGTACGCATCTGTCTGCTAACCAGGCACACAGGACGTAACAGCGTATCCAATTGGGTTTTGACATTAGGAGCGCGACCGTAGTTCCGAAGTTCTGTAATCGGGTCAGAGTGTCATACGAGTGTCGTATACCAGTCGTATAAACACACATACGATTTTTAAATAGTTAAAACAGTTTGTTTGAATTTGCATATTCAACGTCAAATAGCAGAAATTTCATAGAAGGAGAAAAATTAATTCATGCAGGCCACTAGACAATTAGACAACTTTTGTCATTTATTGCTGGCAAGTTGCTCGAAACTTGTACGCAAGTAGTTATCACAGATGCATATAGGATGACTCTTTCCAACTTTTAATATTTCCTTCGACATTTTTAAACGACCAACTCTCGTTATTTCCGAAATCATTTTTTTAACACAGCATTCTTTTTATTATTTCATTAAATTTAAGAAAATAATGGAAAGGGATAGTAGTGTTGGATGTAGTTCCGATAAGGTCCACCTTTCGATTTTGATGAAACTTCGTCAAATTGTTTCAAATAATCTCAAACGCACATTTGTAAAAGCTTTTTTGTAGCATTTGAAATTTAACGTACATAGGTATATACAATACATATACATATATTGTATATGAAATACTATACATTTTTATTTTATATACATATATAGATATATTTATATGTATACATATGTATATTAATTTTGAAATGCGCGAACAAATCTTTTGTTTATTTGGGAGTATTTGAGACAATTTTACCAATTTTCGTCAAAACCGAAAGGTGAACATTTTCGGAACTGCAGCCGCAATGTCGATACAAGCTTTGCTGCTACACCCATATACACAACAGTACATCTTGCTTTTCGTTTCTTTTGGTGGAAACCGAAGACCCGATGTATCTTCCACTTTTTTTCAATTAAATACTTAGCGCATCTAGGATCATAAAACAAGGAATTGTACTTCGAATGACCAAAAACAGTACTGACTCCGTATATCACATGGGGTAGTTGACCCGATTTGATTGCTTATTTTTTTCGCCACCAGATCGCGTAACGTAAATGAGTAAATCCCAATGCATCTGTAAAAGCTTTATTCGAAATCAACATGAAATAATTTTTTATTCAGAAAAGAAACATGGCTAGGTATAACAATGGCAGCCATACCTATGTTGAACCTCCCTCTTTGCACTTACTCCGTGCAATACATTGTAATTGTTAAAATATTCTACTTTTTTTTTTGTTTTTATAATCAATGCAGCTGTATTAATAAAGTGGAATAATGACGCATCATTGTTATTTGGTTCATCCACCAGTTCACTCGAACCTTGATCCCCGGACGACGGTCACTGGGTCCATTTTGACTAAAAATGTCCCAAAGTTTACGTATCATTTCAGCCAACATGAACTAACTAACGCGTATAGTTGTTTCTAATAGCATTTTATCAATAGATCAATATATTTGGAAGAATTCGTTACGAAATATATATCCAAAGACAGATAAGTACGGGTTTATCTGGACCCAGGTACTATAGTCTATTCCAACGGTGGACAAACTGCGGCTCTCAAAGCTACTCTTTGTGGCTCCTGACACAATATTCCCTTCCGGTGCCATTTTTCCTAAACTGTTATATTACAGTAATGTCTCGATGAGTGCGACGTACTTGGGTCCATTTCTGCGCATTCATAGCAAGGCGGAAAGGTTTTCAGGCCCCCGTAAATTTGTTTTAAAGATATTGATCGCGTTATTCGAATGCGCACTATTCGAATACTTGAGATACAGAAATTCGTTCTAATTTACAGAAAATATATAATCAAAAAAATTTTAAATACACCTTTTCATACGTATTTTATTAGGTAAATAATTATACAGAATAAGGGAGCCACCTCCGATTTCAATGACCTTGAAATATGTTGTTAAGGTCATTATTCTGAACAACTTTTTTCTACATATATATTATTATAATAATCGATCTGTTTCAGTTTTCAAGATGTTCGTAAAACAAGTTAGTTTAAAGCTACATAATTCTTCGACAGTATTTGCGTTAAATAGAGTGTTATACATATACATGTCCCTTGTTTACACTTTTTATTTTCCATCAAAATAAAGTTCAAGTAACTTCCTGGGCACCCAACATCCCACCACACACCACCCAGTGTTAACAACAAGACACACACACACACACACACACACACGATGTGTTTTGTACTTTCTCATTCCTGTTTTTTTTAGATGCTAATTAATAACCGAACTTGTGGTTGATGGGATGTTGGGTGCGTGATTAACATTTGGTAGTCTGTGGTGGGATGTTAGATGCCTTGAAAATTATGTACGTTTGACTAAAAGCCTACGTTTTTACTTGATAACGTAGTATATGTATCATAATACACAAATGCTTAACAAATATGTGGACAGACAGAGACGGTTTATTCTTCGTCTCTACGAACCAGAAGATGTTTAAAGATCGTTAAAACAGAAGATTAATGATTTCCACAGTTGTACCAAATGAAAGAAGTCACGAGGAATCTCATATTAACTGAACTTCTGTTCGCATTAAATGAATTTTGCACTATTTGAAATTTGAACGCGCATTAATCAAGACACACCTTGTATGTACGTACCAATATTAGAATATTTTATTTCTGTAGCTCTTGAACATTCACAAATGTGTGAAAAGTATTATATGTGGCTCTTATTATCGACGAACTTGCCCACCTCTGGTCTATTCGACCAACCGAAACGTTACATTCTCGACGGTTAAAGATTCGAATTCATAAACGGACAACGGAAAATGCATACAATGATCTGTTTATACACACGGCGAAGAGAATAGTATATTTACAAGGTACTCGTAAGTACAGCATATAAATTGTTTTCACCGGAACCGCGGGTACACGGGTGAACCCCCGACCAGGCTGAATAAAGTCCTTTTAATTAATCCTAAACAACGCGGTCGTCGCCGTGCGTTCGTAGAGGACCGGTGATCGATCAGCAGTCTGTACGTGACAGTTTATTCAGCTAAATCGAGTACACACCATTCTTATTCAGTGAACACGCGGCCTGTACACGGGGGCCGGAACTTAATTACACCGCGATGAGCATTTACAACGCAACAGTAAGAGCATTTGTCTCGCTGGCTGGCTCGTGAGCTCTAACGACAAATTGCGAATTGCATTCGGAACGGATTCATTTGGCCACGTCTGGAATGGCGAGGATGGAGTTGAAGGTTTCCCATACCAAGGCAACTGCCAACCTTCCTATCCCTCTCTCCCTCTCTCTGTCTCTCTCTCTCTCTCTCTCTCTCTCTCTCTCTCTCTCTCTCTCTCTTTTTCTATACCTCTCTTTCTGTTCTCCTTCTCTTCCTTTCAGAGATTCCCTTTCGGCCTACAGTTATAGTATACCACGAGCGACCGTCAGTATCCGTCTATCGTTATACACCTTCTCTTTCTACGAGGTTCCCTTTCCGCGACGGAACGACGGTCGGGAATCGCCAGGCGGGCGACCGGATTTTCCGGAGAAAGGGACCCACTACTGTCGGCTGGCTCGTCTACGAACCGAAACGAATCGTCTCTTGCACGCAGCGCCCCGGCGAGCCTCGGGCTCACACAGCGTTGGGCTTCCTCCGCGCGTAATCGCTCAACGATTTACCGATGGGAGATTTACCTTACACTTGGTTTAGAAAGTGCAGCCGCGTGATTTCTTCCGACTTCAACATCTCTCTCCACCGCCCTTCCACCACGCATCGAGTCATCTCCGTTCATCGTTAACCGGCTCCAGTGTTCTCCCTCTACCAACGACACTTGTCCCCATTGACGATCCTTCACCCTGTCTCCCTCTTACTCCTAGTTGTTTCTTCATCGAATGATCGCGTGATACCGCCCAGACAGGATACATCGCCAGGCTGGCAGGCGGGCGGACCAAAGCGCTCTGTAATCGTGAACGGGTCTCTGGGAGTCTCGTGATCGATGGAAGAATGAAAGTTCCCGCTACCGAGATCAAACCCATTGAAAGCTGATGAAACTGTAGGACGCCATCGGAGTTCATTGGGTCCCGTCGCGCTGCTATTGTAGTCTCGTGTGCCATTTCTTTCGTTCTATTTTTTCTGTTTTTTTTTTATGCGGCGCTTTCATATTCCTTCGAGTCTTTTGCCACGGAAATAATTCCCTCCTGACGGAACGGGCGTCGGTTTTATTGTTTCGCCGCAGGATCCTCTGCGGAACTGTTTGCGTACATTCACTTCTTCCGTAATATTTGTTGTTAAACTGTTGATAAAATTGTGTTTGTTTTTCTTCTTATTATTGTTAAGAAATAATCTGAAGGTAGAATATATATATATATATATATATATAT
>NW_015373919.1:736935-814240 GCF_001272555.1 Dufourea novaeangliae | reverse complement strand
ACTATTCAATAAAGTGTTGCATTACTATTTCTTGAATTAAACTTGGTCTAAACGAAAATCGAATTAGGGAAATATATTTACATGTCGCTTGATCGTGATTATCTAAGCTACTGGCGTCAATTTAATTTGCAAGATTCTCCGATAAGAAATATAATTAAAAGTTAAAGTCTCAGTTAAGTTCTAATTGACCCGAATAGTGCACGAGTGTTAAATATTTAATCTATTATAGATCGATCTTCCACAAATCGTTCATTAACCTGTTATTTTAAATTATTTTAAAAATTTGTTATTCGAACGAAATACCCCATATACTTTCATTAGTTAGCAGAAAAACGGATGATTATATTAATGATATATTTTTCACTCTTATTTGATATTTAAAAAAGGCTCAAATCAACAAGAGGGAAATTTTTTATTAGATTTTAATATTTTAGTGTATATTATTGACTACATAACATTGATTGGCCTCGGAGACATACAGTTTTAGATACTTTTTAACTCCAGAAATTATACCTTCTTTCCCATTCGGTTTCATAAAGCGATAAACGGCAGCAATTAGTTTAGAGTAACCAGCTATAATACATAACAGGTGCGAGCCAAGTTCATCTGACAAGTACACTTTCACAAGTCTTTGGCGGCCATTTAATGGCTATTCAGAACTTCCAGAAGTGTTTAATGTTTGTTTTAATTACTCTCCACATAATTTGACTATCAGCTAATTCAATTTCAGACTTTCACTCATAAATGTCACACGATTAAAGAAGTGTACATTTAGCATGTAAAATTATATTGTAAATAATATAGCACTATAAAATTAAATTTATTTATTTATATTTTTTATTTATTATGTTTTTTTTTATTATTTATTATTTATAAACATGGTTTGTGAAATAAGAATTGTTAATAATGTTTTCAACTCAAACGGTTTTAGCGTTTGTATTCTTGTTATGAATCAACAATAATTGTTTTCGTTAATTATTAAGGAAAAGATACGACAATGCGGTATTTCTTCCTTATGATGGTACAGGTTTCTGTATTTATTATTCACAGCATTAAACATAAATTATCTTTATCTGAAGATGTTAAATAAATAATTGTTTTTACCTAACACTGCTGAAGTTATATACATGTACATATAAGAATAACTTGTTAAGTTAGATTACTCCATCGAATCTACTCTACTCTGAGTATGCAGGGCACTGCTTCGTATGTGAAGATTACTGTAATAATAAAAGATCACGCAAGTTCATGAGAAGAGTCACGCAATTTTGTTTTAGTTTACGAAATTAAGATTATGGATCGTGATGCTGTTGAATTAAAATTTTTTCACAATTTCACTTGTTATTCCCACAAACAAATATCTATGTACATATACAATTGTAATATAGCGCCGGTTATCTGTAATCAATGTAGAACAAATTGCAGCTCAAAGCGGCATGTGTATTTACAATAATAAACCATAAATGTATGTGAATTTATGAATATATTATTCGAAACTTGGAAGATGGTCAAATATTATAATAAAGGTTCTTAAAAATTTAATTCTCGATTTGGTGTACAATTTATTTATATCGATAATTTTATCATAGTATTCAATAGGAATTATGTACTAGAATGCGGATTTTATGGATTTGTAGCACGCTAGACTGCCTAAAAATGACTGCATTAAAACGTTCAATGAAATTTAATAATATTTCTTTTGTAATTGGAATCTCATGAAAGCTTTAATATATGTAGTAAACAAATTTCTGTTTGTTAGAAGTTTCCACAAATAAATATTTACAAATAGAAATTTTCATAAAGATCCACAGTCTAGTAATTACTAATTACTATTTATTGTTTGTTACTAATTGCTAATAAGTATTTGCTACTAATTATCAATATTTCTATATTTTATACGTTTACAGATCTTAGTGTTTTTTCTTAACGATCAAATATGAATAATTCGTAAAAAATGTAGAAAAAGAAAACAGATTCACTCGTTCTTTGCTTATTTAAAAAATGCTTGGGATGTGAAAGAAACCGAAGCACGATGAACTCTGAAAAGGAAATGAGCTCCGAGACACGTGTCTTGCATTCACATATACGCGTCTGTTCAGATGTAAACCACGAATACATGTGTACAGATGCTTAAAATGGTCAGTGAATCCCACCCTCGGAATTCAGTCTTCGGAGAAAGTGTACTCCGATCGGTTGGCCCTGAAAGCGAAGTTGCTCGTTCGTAGAAATGTATGTTAACGATCACTGTGAGAGGTCCGTGTCAAAAGACAAGGAAGTATCGTAAAATACGCGTACGCATTCTTCTCTGCTGTGTATGTACAGTAGAACGTCGATTGTATCGAAAACTCCCAAATACCGATTATTGGAACACAAAACGTGTGGACAAAGTTGACATTGTATCATCTATTTTCATTGATATCTGAAATTGTGGGTCTTCTAAATACTCGAAAAACCATTTATCAGAATGGATTTGTATCTCTATTAGTTCGGATAATCGAGGTTCTACTGTATTGAATGTTTCAAGATGCGTACTGACTGATACAAAACCGAAATATCTGAATCTACGAAGCAATTATGAAGGGACAATTTTCCTGAGGAAGGCCATACTTTTATTTTCTTTTTCAGCATCTTTCATCGTGACTCTGAATTAATCCTTTTCATCCTTATGTGGAAATCGATCCGTGAATTCTATAATTGTAATTGATATCGATGATTATGGTTATTATTATACGTCCTTCTCATCACGAGTATATTTTTTCTGAATATTACAGTTGTATATAAATAAAATATCAAGCCTATCCGCTTATTAAGTATATTGTATACA
The DNA here is from genome assembly GCF_001272555.1 of Dufourea novaeangliae. Taxonomy (NCBI): domain Eukaryota; kingdom Metazoa; phylum Arthropoda; class Insecta; order Hymenoptera; family Halictidae; genus Dufourea; species Dufourea novaeangliae. Next base: position 811,416 of record NW_015373919.1, on the reverse strand, counting down.
TATAGAGTGTGAAGATTAAAAATGCATTGGGGAATGCAGGGTTAACTTCAATTAAAAACCATTTAAAAATTATTTTTATTCTTTTGACACTACGTTGCACTGTTTGTTATTTTATTAGATTAAAAAACATTAGTGCAGCAGACAGTGCATTTAGGGCACATGTAATTACACTTCAAATGATACCCTCCAGTTTTCATATATCGTGCATTTAACGAAAGAATTAAAACAAAGTCGGCCGACCTTTTGTTACAGAGAAAATGTCCGAAGAAAGTAGCATGCCTTTGTGTTTTCTAAAAGGTCCGGTTAGCTCCTGCTTGTTTTAAGAATTGTGGATTGTGCGAACTTCCTGGAACGTCACTTTCGCTAGGAAACCGTTATTTACTACCAATAAACGTAAATTTTATTCCGTGATCACGTTTCTAGACAGTCAAGCGACTTCAAAATTGACTGAACATACAATTCGTTCTAAAAATGTTTTATATATTTTTAACATTACTTCTTCAAGCGATCAAAACTGGGTTATACTTTATAGTCATAGAATGCCAAGTTCCTTAATATTAAATGATGCTTCGTGATGTTTTAAAAAGGAACGAAAATACTTTTGTAATACGTAGATTAACATACTTTTCATTGAGATGAAAACATCAACTTAAGCTCAGTAGTAGGAAAATACTAATTAAAATGTATTGCTTAATTATAATCACGCAAATGTTATCTAATATGTTACAAAATGTTTGAGAAATCTTCAGCTAAATTAGGTACTTTCTTTCTATTGCACCATTTTAACTATAAAAAAAATTTATCACAAAAACATCGATTACAATTTTCTTCAATGCTACACAATGCTAACACAAATAATTTATGAACTCCATTAGTGCTGCATTAGTGTGTTGCAAGTTTTTCATATTTACTCCATTGCCACAATTTCATTCAATTATGGTACTCTTATTTAACTTCTATCTCCCTTTACAGCACATTAAGGACAATAATTGTTCTCCAAGAGAAAGACGAGAAAATAGAAAGGAATGTAGAATTTGTATAAAATTGGGGTAAACTCTGCTTGGTTCGTGATATTTTGTCATTCGTCTCTGACACGAAATTACCATATTCAATTCAGTTCAAACAAAAACTAACAGACAGTATTGATGTTATAATTTATGTGCCGATAAAAAAATCGGTCAGTCGAAGTTAGTATGATAGAATGAAATGAGAACATTTGTATTCCAGGAGTGCGTTATTTGCATAACTTTTCGTGTTAATTCTGGACGATTGTTTGTTTATGTATTGTACGTCCTTTAGAGGATAAATAGAACATCCAAAATGTGTACAGGTAAGTGATGCTGAGATAATACTTTAGCAAGGCTTAATCTTAGAATTATCATACAAACATCACTGCTACGTTGGTTTGCACCAAGTAATTGAATTGTTATTTTCTTTGTGCCTGAGCCTGCTTTTCTTATGGTCATATTTGAGAAAAACTGAAGATACGTTTAATTCAACTTTTATCTGCCTCCATGGCATATGGAACACGATAATTGCTCTTCAAGAAAGCTTATAAGCATTACAAACAAGTGTAGAATTGAGACAGTGCCTCAATTTACCGAGAGACACGCGTAAATACCACAAGATTCCGAATGTTCCCCTATTTTTCCATCGACTAGTTAAAGCAATTCCGGTCTCTTTTCAGTGGTCCAAGGTGGGAACGGTAATCGCGTCACGTCATACCTTTCCATATCCTCCGTTAGATCCGGTGACCTGTGGCCGGCATCAGCGGAACACCAGGTTTTCTCTCGGTGATTCATTCGACTACGTATCAACCTAGTGAAAACGACGGGTCCCGCGTTTAAATTGTTAATTTCAGTCTGTTTCTGGGCCTTCGCTCGCCTAATCGAGGATGTGTAGTGATGAGATCAAGTATATTGCATGTAGCTTCGAGTTTAACTGTACAGTTTCCAACACCTCATTAGTACTTCGAGAAAAGCAACCAGTACCTTTAAGTAGACTCAAGCCTGGGCGAGATGGGTTCGAGCTTTTTACAAGAAATTTTAAGAAATACAAACGATATTTCCAACCATTGTATTATCGAACCTTGACTAATTAACAGAAGATTTTTATTATGCGTAATCGTGTGATTTGTTCTTGGTCGAAAATGAAAACAAGTTGTGCTTCAAAGTTTGATTGCTACTTTTATGAGGTTCGATTCCTTCAAAGCTCAAAGTGCTTATAAGTATGTCGTTCAACCCTACAGGTATACGTTTTAGAGTTCAAAATGCAGCTTGTATGATCCGAGTATACGTATAGTATCACAACCTCCTATAAGTGGCAATCGAATCCCATGAAGTGAAATTTTTGTATTGGAATTAACTGGATTCTGGAGGGATCTGGTAGGGGAGTGATAAGAGATGTTCGTGAAGTAATATACGCCGATTTTTCTGTAATTGTGCTCAATAGTTTATGGAACTATCCTAAAAATTTTGACCTGCTTGATTGATGCTACCTTTAGACTGTAAGGTAGGAACCACCCTTTTTATCCGAAGCGTCTCTTTTACAAATTTGGCTTGTAACTCGTTAAGTACCAAAGATATTGAAAGACAGTTTAGACATATTTCATATCGGTTTTAGTTCTATATACTTATATTTCGGTAGGAAGACATTTTGAAAAAAATCATTCTTTTTACAAAAACGATATAAAATTTATTTAAACATTCTTTCGATACCTTTCGTATTTACGAGTTACAAGCGAAAAAGTAGACGGACGTTTCGGATGAAAGGGGTGGTTCCCCCCTTAAAGATTAAAAGTAATACGAACCAAGTATGGCAAAATTCTTAGGTTGGACCCATAAACAATTGATCAAAATTACAGAAAATTCGGCGTGTATCACTCCGTGAAGATCCCTAGTGAATTGGACTCGTGAGCATATATCGAACTCGATCCCATCGCTAAGGATGTGGCTGAAAGCTGCGTAAGTATTCCGCGTTTCCTGGGATGACGTAGCCCGCTTTCGATTCGCGGGCTACGTAAGAGAGACGATGGTGTGGTGCAGTGTATGCAAAGACGCAATGGGCCGACCACGTGGATGACGTCGTCGCGCCGGCAATGAAAGTTTCGCGCGCGGGCGCGGTCCACGTAAATGGAGCAACAAATTACGACGTTATGTTTCCATTACCAGCAACAGGATATTACACGATCCGTGTATTATACCCGCGATCGTAATGCTGTTAACGCACCCGAGATCGTCTGGCCTATGATGGTAATAATATCCTGTGTGATTATCTGCATCCAGGTAAATAATAGTACGCAAACGGTTCGATAATGTTGACGACTGAACATGAAAAAGGCTGTGTGCGGCAAACGACAACAATATGAATTTCTACTAACGGAATATCTCGAAACGTATTTTTTACATGTAGCACACTACTATATGTAATGTTGTAATAGTTTTATTTTAATATTCTAAAGCATTATTAGTTAAAATTCATTCTTTTCATAGAAACATTCTTTTGGCTAGACTTCAATTGTTCCTTACGAAACACTTCTGTTAGAGAACACTGAAGAGATACTCACGGTTGTTTTGTGTTATGATATAGTTTGAATAAAGCGTCATGAGCCGATTTTTAAAGACCTATGGGCGGATTGCGGATGTTTATGGGCCTTCATACACTTTCGTAGACTATTTTTCGATATCTGGAATAAAAAAAATGTTATTTTATCTAATTAGGGATTCCGAAATTTAAATATATAATGGAAAGCTTCATAAGCTTTATTTATAAATCTCCTTTTTAATTTTGGACACAAACAAAATGTATACTAACATCAGGATACGAATGCTAACATTAAACAAATTCAACTTAACTATATTCAATGAGTTCCTGAATATGCTAAATAATGCTTGTAAAAAAAGGAATGTACTTAAAAATATCGAGTACATGTAATTTGTGTAAATATGTTATGAAATGATTCTGTAATATGACATGAATTTATGACGAAGAACATCTTTCGTTCGAACTAAATGTAGCGATGTGGAAAAATCTATTTACTATGTATTATTTATCATTCAAAACAAATTCTAGTACATATTCTACATCCAACAAAGTGATGTCTGTCTATACATACATGTATAAGTACCATTGTCACCTTGATTCTATTAATATCTTTAATGACGTAATGTCGGTTGTAATAATATTAATGTATCTTAGAATGTATCGTTAAAAATGCCATTAATATTAATGTTCTTATTCATGGCAATAAGTCCAATAGGTATGATACAGATCACAAGTTACGATAATCACAAGGACAAGATTTTGAAAGTTGGTCATACTGAAATCTGTTCCTTGCGTTGGTTTCACTAAAACCTACACATTTTCCATCTGTTTCTTCTCAATGTTAACACTTTTCATAAGTTGAGAATAAAGTTTAAATAATATTTAACATTAGAGTAATTACTTACATAAAGTGATGAATTACCAATTACTTGAAAATTTAATAGAAGTAACTAATGTAGAAGAGATATCAGTTTCTTGGACAACACAAAAGCAGAATTTCGGAAATTTAATTGTTTATGTAAAAAAATTTTATATTTTAAGAAAATCCTTCAAGATCGATACACTTGCGCAAATAAGTAGGAATCATTTACAATTAACAGCAGATTAACGCTCTAAAATTTTCATTACCGAATGTTTTACATAAAAGAAAGCCTCCATTGTTGGTATTATTCGTTTGAAACAATTTTGTTGCACGCCTAAAAGTATTGGAACAATTCCAGTTCGTCAGGATCGCCGTCGAATCGTCATAAAATGGAATGCAAGGTAATCGGACGTCAATTTCAGATCTATTTACAGACCCTAACATTAATCCTGGCCGCAAATGACAAGCTTTACACGAATCGGCCTGAACCGCCCAACCAATATCGGAAATAAGCACCTTACCAATAGACGAGCAAACAGGAAAAGCGAAGAAATAATAGAGTTAAATGTTCTTCACTACGCTTTTCACAGAAGAGTCGCTCACGTGCTAGCGAAATTCGAATGATCTGAAAAGCTTTCGGGAATAAAAGTATCCCAACTTACGACTATCTGAGTAGTGCCCACTGGATGATAGGCAGAGGGGGAAACTTAGATGATAAACTTCGGTAAAGCACGAACGTTGTAAACTTTCTCCAATAATGGCCGACATCGGGCCAATTTTTACGCCTGTGTCATTATTCGATATATTGTCGGGATCGTTGACGGTGAAGCAAAAGACGACGTTGTGAATGTTCCTGCTGATGTTACATCTGGTTCTGACAGGAAAATACGAATTTACATTTTATTATAAATACGCACACTTACTTAGCATTTCGGTTTTCTTTCAAGTATCACGGACAAGGTGCCATGGCCATTTCAACCTTTGGTCACCTGCGTTTCATCACGCCAGAATAAAACGGATAAATATCCTATTAAAAGAGATAGAACAAAATAACTAACAATCAAATCATTTACTGTACATATGTATGTAGTTACCATGTATACCGTTATTTAAAGAACCTGCTTCAAATAATTTTAATCAAATAGTGTTATAGCTGTTACCTATTACAACTAATATCGACTATGTAAGATACTTTTAAGTCTAACGATTTAAACGATAAATATGTAATAACTTTGGTGTTTATGTCAATGATACTTTCTAACTAGGTATACCATAATTTTACTTTAATAAATATGGTTCAATATTATGAAGAACAATATCTATATTTTCGGCGCTGTAAATGGACTGTGGATATTTATGCAGGTTTAAAATTTTACGAAGAAATTTGGAGGAATTAAACTGGAATTTAATTTCCTCTGTTAAGTGGGTATAGTTGGTTAAAGGTAAAATAAAACTATAATGCATACTACGGGGAAAAGTCTGCACAATAGGCAAGAACAAGAGGCTATCGTTGGCGATGTTGTCCCCGTAGCATGCGACTTTCCGTACGCAGGGTACGAGGCAGCCTGAGCCGCATAATGGGGATATCCCGGAAGTGGGAGACTGACTCCGGGATTAGAAAATATGCAGTAGAGGAAGGTTATCGAATTTGGGCCATTGCCTAGGTCCTAGGTATGTATAACCACTACTGTAACTTGTCATGTGTAAGCAATTTGCGCTGTACGATAGAAAATCTGTGTATGATAGTGGTGATTGCATTAACTAACTTCGTACATAAGCAACACGTATTGCCTATCATACAGCGTAGGTTGCTTACACATGACAAGTTATAGCAATGGTCCAACCTAGGCGACGTACACTACGGCATGTATATGGACATTTGGGACAAAAATCATAACTTCTAAACTAATCAATTTTTGACCTAAGTACAAATATACAAATACATTGCATGCAATGACAAAATAATGCACATTGTTTTATTAAAAGAAAGAAAATTGGTTATATACATAAAACCATAATATTTTTAATATAAATATAATAATTGTAGTATGAATATATTAAATATATATAAATAATAAATATAATTGTTACATAAAGAAATGTAATACAAATAGTATGCTTGGTATATTATACAAAAACTATACGAAAATTAGATTATTCGTTGCTTACATCAGAGCTGTTACTCTCATCCAATTCTACAACATTTAAATCTTTTATCTTCTCTTCCATTGCATCCGATACAGTGTTCACATTTAATAAAGAACAAAGTTTTTGTCTAACTTTTGACATCTTGTCCGAATAAGTGCGTTGAGATATCCACACTTGAACCAAACCGCGATTACGAATGGATTTCTTTAAAAAAAATTAAATAATGTTCAGTGTAGCAGTTTGAAGCGACAAAAATGATGTAGCAATGTATTACAACACTTTATTGATACAGAACAACAAAAATTACAGGATGGTTTGAACCGTTTTTTTAAATTGCATTTTTAAGAAAAAAAGGAATTTTTAAGTAGAAACTTAAAATTCTGCATACCTGTGGTTAAATTTTTCATATTTAAGGTGTAACAAACATTTAACAAAAAAATCAACAAAAACGAACGACTGATGCACGAGTAATCTAATTTTCTAGTATTTAGGTTATAATAAACAAATGACTGTTATTGACCCTCTATTGATTTTTTCGGGTGCTATCTTTTAGATTCATATTCCTTACTTACCGACTGATAATTTTATCGGATAATTAGATTACAATTGAACCGTGATTGTTTTGATTTTTGTCCATTGCATGCCGCACTTTGCGATGGTCCAAAATCCGGCAATCCTCCCCTATTATGGATCACGACCAAAGGAACAAAAATTCACGACATATACAATACTTCTATCTTCTATGGAACTAGCCACTCGAAAATAACCGACGTGTATCTGATAATGAAAACGGAACCACTGACTGCAACACCTGTAGTAACAAAATCATAATCAACTATCTATTATTCGAATGTAGAAGATTCCAAGTGTAAAGGCAAAAACATAAATTGAGTCCTGAGATAGATCATAGGATCACAATAGAGTACCCTAAGCCCTAAACTATCTAAATGGCACTGACGTCTACTAGGAAATCTAACTATCTTAATACATAAGAAACAAAAGAAACACCACCCCAATACCATCGTTAATGACCGACTAGTAAATGCGACGTAAAACTTGAAATGTAAAAAGAACTGTATTACATTAGAGTTATTGTCTTCTAAAGATTGTTATAAGTTAAAAGTATATAAATATCCGCAGGCCAGTTAACATGTGCTCTGTTTTTTACTTCTTAGAGTTTAATTACCTTTTCAGTTGATAGAGAGAACAGAACGATTTCTGTTATACGTTTTGTCAGAATTCTTACAGTTCTCGTACCTTGTGTTTACGCGGTGTAAACATAGCTGAAAAATAATGTTTATGCAACAAGCAACGCGAACGGCAACGCATGGATCATTCATTGACTACCTCAACCAATTTACTAAATCAATACGCAGATCCCTGCCATAGGCAGATTAATTAGGCGGAAATTATTATAATATCGGAAAATCTGGTAAACACCGATGCGAGTCATTTATTAGAGCCTGTTGGCTTATCGCACCTGATCTCGGTGCTAAATGAGCTGAATGTCTGGCTGCCGGTGTATGAGCACAGCTGGTCCAATTCGGAACGAGGTATCCAGGAGTGACTCGCTCGAATTAATGTTTGGTTTATGTGTGTGAAAAGTAGACCTGCCAGCGGTGACACCTTACAGCGCTTGCTGTTAAAAACTGCTATTATAAACTGCTTGCGCTTTTCGAGCTTGCCAAATAACATAATAACATCGAAGGCCATTGTCACTGAGAAAAAATTTGTTCGCCGTCCGATGTGATGTATGGCAATTTGATTTGTGCTATTACAGTAGAACGTCGATTATTATCGAAACTAATAGAGTAAACAAAGTGTTCGTGTAACAGAATTTTCGAATAATGTAGCAAAAACTTTTATTGCGTGAAACTTCAAACAATGAACTCTTGATATCTTTGCCGCTTGATATATTATGGCGCAAGTCACTTCGATCCAGAGTTGGGCAGAATTTTATTCGAATAATACACAGTGAAAAGCAACAGTATCTAAGGGTGTCATTCTGAGCTTTAAACAGTTAGTGAGATTAAATAATTGTTCGACAAATGTCGATTCATTCGTAAAGAAGTATTATTTTATTATCAAAATTAAAATTTCCACGTTTAAACAATTGAAAATGACAAAATTCTTTTTTTTTATCTTTTATTCGTCATTCAAAACCTTTTATCTAGATAATTAGTTTGCCCATCTCTGCTCCGATCCAACTCTTGCGTAAGCGCTGGGGCCGGGGCTACGACGGCACAACTTAGTATGGAGGAGTCCCGCGATATATATCCGATTCAAATAATTTTCCTCTCTTACAACCCCGGCCGCGGCAATATATCAAGAGTCCATTGTATATTTCAAGCATAATAATGCAAATGACTAAAAAAAGGACACATCTTATAAAAGCTTACGGGTTTCGTATTTTTTTAGCCGCTAAATCCTATAAATTCTATAACGTACGTAATTCTGTAGTATAACGGCAATGTAATCGCGTAGAAAGTAATTCTCATACTGAATTATTGTGAAGAGATTCTATTTCAATCGTTATGCAGGGTGTAATAAAAATGTTGCAGGTCCCTGAAATGGGACACACTCGAGGCGATTTGGAACAAGTTTTTCCTTAGCAAAAATATTATCCGAGGCTTTGTTAACGCGATATTAACGAAAAATCCTGACCAATCAGAGCCCGATTCTGCCGGCCTAGTTCCCGCGGCAACGTCGGCTAGCAATCACAGCGCGTAACTATAATATACCCAGGACCGTTCCTGGCGGGGGTGCAGAAGGTTCTCCCGCACCACGGCGGCCCAACTCAGGGGTGGCCGCAGATCGTTTATTATACATATGTAAAACGTAGACTAGTAAGAATAATAATCAAAAGTTTTCCGATGCTTATGAACATTTTAAACCGACAGAATTCAATCAAATTAATTGCAATTAATTTGATTATTGCATAATAAAAATGTAATTTTTGTAACAGTACTCGTATATTGGAAGGAACTGTCTTTATGGACAACCTAAAATAGCATTTGACATTTAGTCATATTTAGTGGATTAAATTCCTGTAGGTAATTAATTATTGCTATTTATGAACCATCACATCGTTATTACAAACATTATGTATTAGTTTCCTACTTATATGTGGAATAAAATATACGTTTTAAATAAAACCATTCATTTTTTAAGGATTCTTACAAAGTGAATGGTTTTATTTAAAATGAATATTTTATTACTGTTATTATTGTTATTATTATTATTACTATATACATGTATAAAAAAAATAAAAGTAAACTCTGCATATCAAATTCGTAATTCAATAATATTATATTAATAAGGGCGGCAATACTGTTTTTACACCCGGGCGCCCAACAACCCAGGAACGGCTTAATATACCTATTGTTCAGATAAAACGACGTTCCGATGAATATTCCAATAAGCGAGGTTCTATTATACCTACTTTATTGACACTTTCGCGACGGGAGACGTAGTCCTAGGTTAGTTCAAAATCTTTAGCTGAATACGGGCAATGTAGCAACGTCATTTCAAAAGCAATACCTATAAATAGCAGAACCTTGCCGTACTCAGTTACAGACTTTTGGGAATTATATATGGCATTTAGCTAAATGTTTTTTTCGGCTATTGCCGGTCGCGAATGTGTTAAAAAACTATAGAGTTTGTAAAACAGTACGTGCAAACAGATTATGTTAAGTGAATCTGATCTATCATTTCTAGTTTTCATTACAATAGGGATCTACAATCGTTTTTAATAGAATCTAGAATACTTCATTGATTAAATTAAAGAATTTATTACATAATCGTGTGGAATACCATAAAATACAAAGCCTAATGAGACTATCATGAATATCTCCCCTTACCTTTAACCCTTACTTATTTCAAATCCTTAATAGGAAATATAAACTTTGCATAGTCCTCCTTCCACCTGTAATGTTTAATGAGCATAGTGGAAATTACAAGAAATTCACGATTTAAGGATAACGTGAGGAGTATCGTGTAACGTGACAATAATTTAAGCGATCACATGCTTTTGGTCGTCAGTGCAGATACCCACGAAGCGAACGCGCAGCAAGAAAATGAAACGGTCGGAGAACTCGCGGATATGTGAAGGTGTGCGCGGCATTGTTTTATGGTGGAGCAGCATACTTCAGCCAGACCGTGAGGCATCTCCCATGATGCTGGAAAAAGGAAATACGTTGCTCAAGGTATTTCCCTTCCATAAATTCGTCCTCGTAAAAAGGAACGACCGGAGTTTTCGTAATATGGCCGTCTCAGTAATCGAGCGATCTAACGAGACACTCGAGAGGGCATCACAATGCAACAATGAGAATTCGGTGCATCAAGTACCCGCTTGAGTCTCGTAGTTCACTCCTGTTTACGTCTGTATCATAAACGAAACAAATATGAAATAATTGTGCCCACGTGTATGCATGTAGCCGTTTTGTTTACTATTTTCCACAGAAATCTGTGTTTCGAACAGGAAAAACGGTAAATATTTACAATAAGGGAGCCACAGTCAATTTCGATGATTTCTCAAGATGCTGTCAAGGTCGTCACCTTGAGTAGTGTTGTGAAGCTTTTACTTGGGGGTCACCGTTTGTAAAAAAGTAATTATCAAAAAAGGTTTAAGTAGATAATTATTTAAAGTTTGGCCATCTCACCGAATTCAAGTCATCCCTTTTCAAGTAGAATCAGTCTCAGGTACACCACTGAAAGTAGAAACTCGTCTATTGTTTTAGGCAGGCCTGTCCAACATGTGGCCCGCGGGTCATTTCGCCAGACGACGCGGTTCCCACCATCACTCAGTCCAAACTCCACTACTGGCTTGCGCTGCGATGCGATCGTGTGGCAAGAGGTACGTGTCACGTGAGGGTAGGAATTTCTGGAGCGTCAGAAGTGGGGACAGTCAGAGCATGCACACACGATTTCTTGCCTCTGTATCGTCGGGCTTCTTGTGGATATGGAGGGGGGTCATTCCCCTCGGATGAAAGAGCAAGCCGGTAGGGGCGATTATAGATTTTGGCCCGCGGGCCACAAGTTGGACAGGCCTGGTTTTAGGGATTTATTATGAGAAAAAGTGACTTTTTTCTTGAACTGTCTCTAATCAACTCCGATCATTGTAATGCTTCAGAATTGGTTAGACACAGTTCAAGAAAAAAAGGTCATTCAGCATTGGTTAGAGATAATTCGAGAAAAAAAAGGCACTCAGAGTTGGTTAGAGACAGTTCAAGAAAAAGATATAATTGTTCTCTTAATAACTTTTTAATAAGCAACATTGGATAACTGTCACTCAGAAGGGTGACGGACAACTTATGTCAAGGTGAAGGTCATCGGTCATTTTACTTTTCAATACTAATGAAGTACGGTATTGAACATTTCTTTACAGTAACTTTTTTACAAACGACGACCCCTAACTAAAACCTTCACAATACTATTCAGGGCGATAACATTGACAACATAGGTATTCAAAAATCATCGAAATTGGAAGTGGCTGCCTTATTATAAATATTTACCTAAAGATTTCAGGGTTTGCAAACAGAAAAGTATAATTCTCTTTTTTTATACATGCACAGAGATATTATACATGGTGGAAAACGCAACTTGACCACCATAATTACAGACTCTTCGCGATTATCGACTCGTTGATCGACTTTGTTGATATGCGATTATTATCCAGGCGTCATTCGCATGGGGGGGGGGGGGGGGGGGGGGGGGGGGGAGGAGGCCGTGGAACTCGGCAACCGCATACTTTGTTGCCGCAGCGCGCCGAGACTGTTTCGCCTTCACGAGCCGATGACTGAACGTTGGGAGCCCACAAAAAAGTTACATTCCCGAGAGTCGGTGAGGCAATACTAATGCAACGATAAAACTTTTTTATTTGTGGTTCTTTATTAATGAAACTTTTATAAACATATTGGTGAGATTTTTCTGATTAAAATGATACCAAACACGATGCAATTTGGGTCATATTTACTTATGATTTATCAGAATCTATAATGAAATAATATAAACTATTAAAAGTCTCTACATGAGTAAATATGATCCAAATTATGTCGTATTTGGTATCATTTTAATCAGAAAAATCGCACCAATATACTAGTAAACGTTCATTAATAAAGAACAATAAATAAAAAAGTTTTATCGTTGCGTTAGCGTTGTATCACCGATACCCGGAAATGTAATCTTTTGTTGATCTCCCCTCGTTCAGCCGTCGCGTCGACCCGTCGAAAAGTCTCTTTATTCTCGACAGGCACGACGGACTCGCCGGGCAGAGCGGGGAAATGTATATGTGTATGTACGACGCTCCGTCGAAGCGATTAAGTGTCAACGAATGCTTAGAGAGCTGTCGATGTTACAATTAGTAATGGGTAACCGAGCTTTGCTGTTCGAGCTTGTTCGAACGAGCTGGTACTTCGAGCTTGTTCGATCTACTCGAACGAGCTCAGGTGACAGATTTATGATCTCAGGGGAGACCCGAGGCTCTGGCACTCGAAGCTCGAAGCTCGAAGCTTCGGCGCGTAGAGATGTTATCTGGCCGCCGACAACCGACCCTCGGGCCCTCGAGTTACAATCTAACATACGGAATGAATCACCCATGAATAAAAATTTAAACTTTTACTCCTTTCAGTGTACTTTCTTAAAAATGTTAGGAATAAATGTAGGAGATTCTCTTGATGAAAATAAGTCCAAACTCGACATAAATCGGACTATATTTAATAACATAGAATTTGTATTAAGGGAAAGGTGGGATAATTCATCAGTTTTGCCTTTTCGACGAAGTAAAAATAATTGTTTATTATATTTATATCCCATCATTTGCTTACAGATTCTTAATATTCTTGCAGTATTTTAATTTCCAAATATTCGTAGTACTTCATAGGTTATTACTTTCGAACAAAACTCCAATTTTGCAATTCAATTTCCCGTATGTCTTGTCCGTCTGACTTCACTTGTATACCTTTTTAATCTTTTCGACACCTTTATACAATAAACGAAGGTTCCAACATTTGGTCGGCAGCCGGTCCCGCTCGCGCAGTACCACCGAGGCGAAGAACAATATGGTCATAAACTTATACCGTTGGGGGACTTTCGCAACCTTGGCGCGGGCAAGCCAAAGTTGGCCACGTATTTTTAATTATTTTCAGGTGTGCGTTTATTCCTAAAGGAACCTTTTTCTCCACCATGAATATCGGATGATTATGGGGTCATCATCCCAACACTCAGGTGTTAAAGGTTTAAAAGATATCATAAAGAATTGAAATGCTGTTGGACATTTCTTCACAGATATTGAATCAGTGTGGTGTCGAGCGTTGTAGTGATACATAGACATTAGGCATTGATAGACTGTAGAGCTCCGTGAAATACAATGAAAGACAAAACTTTCATCAGATGTAACGAGATCCTTTTTTTATTCTTAACCCAACGAGATACGTTAGAAATTTCCACGCAAGCGTCGTATAAACACGACCGAATGCCCAGATAGCTGCTGCACTGTTTACGTTAAGGCGAGCGTAGTAACGGGGCCTGACAGCACGACGCCTGGGATATCGTAAATTAGCCACGGACCCTTGAGGAGTTTTCCGTGGACGACGACGAAGGGACCTCCCGGTCGAGGAGGGTCATTCTTGTATCTGCAGTCGTTTGACACGCACTGTTCGAGACGATGTAGCAAATATACATATATTGAGTTATACCATCATTGTTTGCGCGCGTTTTCTTGGCTCCTTAATTTTCAATCGTTTCTTACAGATATTTTAGAGAAAAAGTAAATTCGTATTTCTGTTCTTGTCTTTATAAAACATTTTATAAAATGTTATTTTGCATAAAAATCCGCAGTCCAGTGATGCAGCAACCAAGTGTCCAAAATATTCAAACTCTGAATTAGAATTTGATGAACAACTCGAAAACTCATACTTAATTCTTTAATTTCTTGCTGTTAATCATCGATTAAACTTGACTAAAAACTCTTCCGTTCCCACATTTTCATCTGTTCGTGCTGTGACAAACCTTCCAGAACGTGGTTCATCGTCAACGGTTACTCGTCCTTTTAAAAAAGCTTCGTCCTATCGAAAAACTCGTACACGCGACAATGGGTGCTATCCATAAGCCTTCTTCAATTTTATATAAGTTGCGGAAGCATTTTCATCAAGCTTCATATAAAATTTAATATCATATCGTTGCTCAAGATTTTTTTGTTCCATTTTTGTGACATGATCACGGAACAACCTGTTACTTGTTTAATGGTTACTCTGCGCCAATTAAACTGATCAAACTACGTATAAACAACATATTTCAATAAAATTCACAGGTAGTATTAATTCAATTGTTTTTTGCGAGGGTTACCAACGTGAGTTGTAACACAAACGATCTCATTATTTTTTAAACAGACTACATAATATTAAGTAGTGCCAATCTTTGAAAGCGTATGTCTTACTAAGCTTTCGGTTTTAACGTCATGTTTATAGAACTTTTTTTCTTCATTCTGCCCCACTAATCATCTTCTTTAAGGATATCAGGGAACAACTGGTCACTCTGTATAAGTGTATATTAGAATTGTCTTTACATTTATTTTCTTTCATTTTGATCGTTGAGTAACGTATTCAGTACTTCATCATCATACGTGTATGTCCTATCAGCCCCAAGTCTTCTTTTTCATTTCAAAATTTATTTCATATGGTAAATACATTTCCCCGGCTCTCTCTTCCGTTAATGAAACGGTCACCCAAGTTAACACACAAAGTACGGATAAGGAAAACTTCAGTTAGACGTCCTTTAGAATAAATCATGATCTAACAAGGAGAGAGCCCCAACTTCGGGTCGTCGATTTTAATGAAACTTTTAGGACATATAGTCTTCTTCCTCTTTACAACCTACCCCCATATAGTTGCAAATACTCGAAAGTTTCTGATTTATTTGCTTTTCAAGTTTTCCGCGTGACTTAAATACAAGTTACGTTGCCCGATTATTTACAGGCGATGTCCATAGTTTCTACCATGACGGTCCAAATTCAAATACATTCCAAATACGTCCCAGTCTTTGGAAGGGACGTATTTGAATTCTGGCCGTCATAGTAGAAACTATGGACGTTGCCCCGACGCTACGATACGTGCGAATAATAGGGCAGCGCAACTTGTACAGTCACACCATGGGCGTAGCCACGTTATCAATCAGGGGGAGGCAATGTAATTGTTTTCCTCCGTCTAGGGGGTCGGGACGGGGGGGGGGATACTCCCCTGCCCCACCCCCGGCTACGCCTATGAGTCACACAGAAAATTTCAAAAGTAAATAACTCAAAAAATGTCCAGTATTTGCCCTCATGTGGGGGTGATTTTTAATCAGGAAGAAACCTACTATATGTGCCATAAAAGCTTCATTAACAGTAGACCTACCAAACAAGTCAAAATGACATAGTACACTCTTAGAACGCTGATTAAAATGTTATTAGACCTTTGAAACTTTTATTACGATATGAAAGTCAAGAAATTAGTTAATTTATAAAGTTGTAAATTTTCAAAAGTTTGTCATGTTTATCGATCGATCGAGATAAATATGCGTTTATCATCAGTAGTTCTAGTGTTAAAATCATCGACTTGAAATTTTGGCATCGCCTTGTAAGCACAGTGCCCGAAGAATGAGAATGAAGCGACTGGAATCTTCCGGTGCGTAAAGATTTTCCTTCTGAAACGGTCGTTTCAATCACTGATTTCTCCGAACGTGTGTCACATCAGTGACCTCGAGGAGAAGAAAAAAGAAAGTTCCGCCTGGGCGTGTAGAGATGCTGCCGCACCTGCGCGCATTCCGCTCGATGTGACCCTAAAATTTTAATGTCTACAGAGCGTTCACCTTGACCATGGATCACCTTCGGGACCGATATGTACCTTCGCCTTCGTCGAATCTCCGTGTGACTTAGGCCGACGCTCAATTAGACAGATCTGTTCGTGGTCCTTGAACATGAAAGCGAGTTACATCCTTGAAAATGGTCTGTTGAATATTCAGCGAAAATTTCTCGGTCAAACGACAAATACATATACGCATACCACACGTAGCTCCCGGAGAAAGTGTTTGGAGACAATCTCACACTTCGGAGGCTGGCCCGTAAAGAATAGCCAATCTTTCAATAGTCGAACGACTGGGAGAACATTTTCTAGAAGATTTACATATTCCATGGTACGGAAGTTTCATACGATTCTTTCAAGACAGTAACCATCTTTGCGTCGAGCCAAAATTGAAAACTCAATTGGTCTGAATGGAGCCGCTATAATCGCAACCTTAAAAAATCACATTTATTAATTTCAATGTAACTCATTTACGTTACCTTTCATTCAATTTTGTTCAGTTCAGTTGAGTGAAGTGAGTTGTATAAATAACCGCGGGTTGCTTATCACTGTTCTGGATCGTTTGTATACGCCATCCTTGTAATTTATATTTATTAAATCATCCTGAAATTAGTATTGGGTTTAGACAGAAATTAATTTCTATTAGTATATCAAAAATTTAGGAACTAATAGTTAAAGAGTTACAGAATCAAACTTAAATAAGAGAAATGAAAGTTATTTATTCTAAACAGCTGTAACACAAATTTAGTATTGTGTCTCAATAAATTTACTCCTCTTGTCACATCTATGACTGTGAAAAGTAATTCAAATTGAAGCAAAATGCTTTACGACCTATTCACGATATACGTAGCAAGGTTTCAAATGCCGTGGAGAAAGTTTATAGAATTTATGTATACAAAATTTACTAGACAGAATTTTCGACTAATTTCAATAATTCCGAATTTTGTAGAACAGATCAAATGGATAGAGTGTTATATGTAGAATTGTTACTATATAAAGAGTTTGTGTGATCAAAAATTGCCTCTCTCTAATAGGTAAATTTATAATTTGTTTAAGGTACGTATAAAAGCTGCTAATATTAAAATTATAAACAGATGTAAATTATGTAGTACTTATATTATTTAAATTACTACAGATTATGCAGTCCTCAAAATATAAAAACACAATGAAAGATAAAGATTTTGTAACTCATCACACTTTTCTTTTATGTTTAATAAGATGTAATGTGATATTTAAACAATATAGTAGTAATATTTGTTTCTCTTGAGTCATTCTTACTACCAAGAAAGACAGTTTTTATAGAAGTCTTAGGTTTCAGTATTAACACTTTTACTAATTTAATTTCTATTAATCATTAAAATCATAAAGCATGTTAATTTTTTGTACTAATTAACTAAAGATTCATACAATTGCGGAGAAAACGGTGATAAAAATTGCTATGTCTGTATATTGTTCATTGCCTCTAAAATTTAAAAGATGAAATCATTCATAGAGTCCTATCATTTATGGCTTTCTGTGAAAGGAACGTTCCTCCAATCATTAATTAGCCGACCTACTTAATGATTTTTTAAAGATCTAGTAAATGTGTATCATTCTACTAGAAATAGATTGTATTCCAGCAATATCTTTCGCTCCAACTTTTGAGTACTTTCATTGACACGGTTCTTCGAGAACTTGGAACGCAGTAATTTCATCGAAGGAGGATATGGATTCTATGAATGTAATTGAAAAGGTTGCATAGAAGTTGCAGCAGGACTGTAGAGGCTAATATCATCGATATTTCATTTTCTACTCTGCAACTTGCGCAATGGATCTTTGTCAATAACCCTTTCGAAATGGATATACCTAACTACAAGTCTGCTATAAATAATTTTCCTTTTCCATAGTTATGTTTATCTACGGGCACAATGACTACATTTTAATAAAATTTGGTGATTTTTAAATTTACAACTTTTTTAAATAAGGCAACCATTTTATGATTAGGCTGTGGATCTTCGAATAAATTGACATTTTCGTAGTTTCGTAAAGTTTGAGTTAATTAGAAATTCGGTTCCACCATTGAAGCATATCGAGAGATTACAAAATTTATTCAACACATTTTAATGTGTTTGATCTAGTTTGAAGATTAGTTTGCACTTATTTACGTAAAATATTTTTAGTTCTTAATAGTTACAATAATTGTGTTTGGATTCTTGTATTTTGTTTCCATTTTATTATAAAATCATTGTGTAACTTCCAAAAATCATACTAATATGTTAAAATGTAACTAAACCATTTGTTTATAACCAAGGACCATTATTGTGTATTTGTAGGAATCATCTGGCATATAATTGAAATACTTTTATAATCGAAGTTAATTATAATTTTTTCAAAGTACAAATTTTTAATTTTCTTCCAATAAACAATTCAAGACCTATAAACGCACTGATTGATAGTACAAATACTGTCATCTACATACATTCACATGAATTTTATAATAGAAAACGTGTTTACCAAATGCAGTTATATCCTATAACGTAGTACGAACAAATGAATCAATCTATAGGCACTATTCTTAAGTCTGACTTCCTTAAGTATTAGGTTGAAAAGGATTTATCAACTTGTAACTCAGGAAGATTAGGAAAGCAGAAGATAAATAACGAAATACAGATAAATTATGGTCGGTACTTTACATCAGGGTTAGGCACATTTTATTTGAAATAAGATAACAAATAATCATTTGAAATAATGATAATTTCTAATACTTATGGATTTAAGAAGTTATTTCAAATACTTCGTTATTTTTATTTTACAAATAAACTAAGGAAACTAATTTTATTTTGCGTTTAATTCAAATCAATTACTTTTAAATAACATTTTATTTTAGTTATTTCACGCAAATAAAATAACAAAAAATTCGACATAATGGGTTACTGAAGTAAATGAATTATTAAACTTAGAATACGTAAATTTTTGTCGCTCAACTGCATTTACTGTCAAAATTGTTCTCATATTATGGTAAATCTACAATTCTACCAAACAAAAACAAACTATGTACAGGAGCATATGATGGAAATTTATATTTCTGATGCAGTTGATGATGCTGACATGATAGAATTGTAGCGGCCAACGGCACGTACAAAGGAAGAACATTTGGCGTGTAAATGGTTGGCGAGTTTTACGATACCAGCACCAGCAGAGCTATTTTTGAGAAAGCCGTTTTCTTTCCGCTTTCAATTGCAGTTTTAGACGACGCACATTTTTGCCTTTAAAGACTTTCGTTAGGGGCCTCAATAGCTATGCGGGTATCATAAACCTCGAGTTTCCGAAGGGTTGCGAAGCGGGGCCAGATGACCGGCGATCGGCCACGTCATGCGCCTTGGGGGTCCGGAGGAAATTCCGCTGCGTTGCCAAACTTCCGCCATGGGTCTCACTCCCGCCAAGTCACACCCCTGTTCCGAAGGAAGCGCGCTAAGGGCGCAAGGAATAGGTGGCGTGATTGGACGATTAGGAAGCGCCTGATTGGTTAATGCCGACGCGCTACATTAACCAATTAGGATAACTTCTGGGGTTTTGACGAGCTCCTCGAAAAGACGAAGCGTCGAGGACACTTGTTTTACCGACGACAGCGAGAGCAGTTCGTGAACGAATCTTGTCTGTTCATAACAAAAATAAAGACTTAGCCGAATCATTGTGTAGATCATTTATACGCAACATAGTATCCTTAAGAATTATAAAATATTTGAGAAATTACTTGAATAAATATTTGGTTAAATAAAACACGAAATGAAGTTATTTTATTTGAAAACTAAATAACGAAATACACTAAAGAAAAGTCATTTGTCCGTTCAAATGAACTAACACATGATTATTTAAAATAACATACAGCCAGATAAGATAATATATTATCTTAACGATTATTTTTCAAATAGTTCATTTGGATAATGCCCGAGCCTTCTTCACATCTGAATATTACATAATAAAAGTTAATTCTTGCAAAAAATACTGAATTTAGTTTGCATAATCAACGTTCAATTTTCTTGATTTGTCCCTACAATATTCGTTCTACAATAATTTCGTATGCACATTATAAATTCTCAAACATCCGAAAGTACCATCACCTTTTCCAACATGTCACGAGTATGACTGTAAATTACACATAGGTACTAGCCGGCGTTTATTCGCGTTTTCAATTTAAACAACGTCAGGAACAGGAGCGAATTAAAGCGACGCGGCGCGTGGTAAATAAAACTGAATCGGAAAAATCACGGGATTCAACGTGGTGCGGCTGAACAATTAATTTCAGCATATGCCGCGACCAGCCCATCACTTATCGCTTTTTTCCTCCATAGTCCATGGACTTTCGAGCCGAGACAATTTTGTTTGCTGATCCTTTGGTTATTTTCGAGCTCTCAGTCTCTGACGCGCTCTGGTACCGGGCCTCGTCGACGGTCGAACAGTGTCGACAGGCTCTTCGCGGTGTGTAGCCGCGAGGAGGCGGGCATTTTTCCCCTGAATTATTGATGTCAACGTAATGGACCTCAATGGGGGCCTCCGCGGATATGTATACTATACATATTGGATACAGAGTGGGGCAATAACTGTTACATTAGATATCTTCGAAACTATAAGGTTCAGAGAAATATTTGTATAACCAAAATTGCACAGTACGAAGAGAGCCATCCGATGGCGCTAATAGTTTGTTTGCAGGTGGAGGTACTCTTGATGTTTCAAGGTCACCTCCATTTTTTTGAATAGATCAGTATGCTTTAGTTTCCGTAAAATGATAGAGGAGCTTAAAACGAGTTCAACAACCTATTACATAAGGTCATTGAAGGCCATAGAAAATAGAGAAAAGCGATATTGCGTACGGTTTACTTCACTCAAATTAAACACTGTTTGAAGGACACTTCGATAAGTTTGCTGAATAAGATGAACGTGATAAGAGTAATATCGTATCCGTCAACCGGACACGATGTGTCCGTTTTCAGAGCAAGTCGATATGCTTTTTATTTATGGCGAATGCCAACAAAATTCTGTAAGGGCAAAAAACTTGTATGCTGAACGATATCCACATCGGTCTCAGCCTTCACGTCGAACATTTAAAAATGTGGGTGATAATCTTAGGCAAACCGGTAGTTTAAGTGTTCGTAAAAGTGAACGCCGATAGCGAGTAATGAACGAAAAAAATGAAATCGGAGTGCTCGCAAGTGTGGCTACAAATCCTCATATTAATTCGCGACAAATTGAATACGCATCTGGCATTTGTAGGAGGAGCGTAGTTCGCATTTTGCACGTTCATAAATTTCATCCGTACCATGTTTCTTTTTACCAACAATCGTAGGGAAACGACTTCATGAATCGCGTCGAATTTTGTCTATGGGCTAAACATCAGATCCAAAATAATGAGTTACTTCTTAACACCTTTATCATTCTTACATCTTTACTGATGAGGCAACACTCACAAATCACGGGAATGTTAATTTGCATAACATACATGTATGGGCAGCGAAAAATCCACATTGGTTGCGGCACGTTGAACACCAGAGGCCAGAGACAATGGTTTGTGAACGTATGGTGCGTTATCACAGGTGATAAAATTATTGGTCCTCATTTTACCAATGGAAATTTGAATGGGAACATCTACGCTAATTATATTAAGGATACATTGGGTCTTTTGCTGAAAGACTTGACACCTCTACATTTCTTTCGATGGGGAACATTGAGAGATAAAGTGTACAAAAAAGTACCAACTACACCTTCGGACATGTAACAGCGAATTATTACAGCCTGTGCGTCAATAAGTTCTGACGTTATAAGACTTGCACGTCAATCAGTCATAAAAAGAATCCAGTGTTGCGTTGATAGTGATGGTCAGCATTTCGTACATCTACTATGATGTTATGTAATAGGTCGTTGAACTCGTTTTACGCTCCTCCATCATTCTACGGAAACAAAAAAATGCCGATCCATTTAAAAAAACGGAGGCGACCTTGATATATCCAAAGTACCTCAACCTGCAAAAAAATTATTAGCGTCATCGGATGGCTCTCTTCGTACTGTGCAATTTTGGTTAAATAAATATTTCTGTGAACCTTATAATTTCGAAGATATCTGAGGTTGTAATAGTTATTGCCTCATCCTGTATACAGGATGTCTCAGCTTTCTTGATGACCTCGAGTAATAACTTAACGGTACACTTTATGAAAATTTTGAGACCCGGATCTTAAATGGCATCAAGGGACACGTCTTATAAGATACGTGCTTTTTCTGTGGGTGAAGGCATTTCAGAGATTTCAAGTTTACCCTGATGTTTTTTAATGGAATGGCCGTTTTTTTGTACCACAGATCCATAGAGTATCGAATTCTGAGTAAGAATGTGTTGACCTTCTTACTATTAAATAACAGGTGTCCGTCAACTTCAATACAGCCATTTCAATGCCGTGATTTTATTCTAAATATCTCGTTAACTGTGTTAGGTTTAGGACGTAAGAAGGTCAACACACTTTGATACTTTATCGACCTGTTGTACAAAAAATAGGACATTCCGTTAGAAAACATCAAGGTGACCTTGAAAACTATGAAATGCTTCCACCCACAAGAAAGCACGTATTTTATAAGATGTGCCCCTTGATGCCATTTAAGTTCCATGCCTCAAAATTTTTATAAAGTGTACCGTTAAGTCATTGTTCGAGATAATCAAGTTAGCTGAGACACCCTGTAGGTATACACTGTCTCATCTTGTATGCACGCGTTCCGGAAACTACGCCCTATCCTCTTTTTCTGCACACATACCTACGGACTGTCTTTAGAGCATGCACAGAGAGTACACGAGGCGGAATTAATTCAACTTCGCCCCCTACACGGCCCGGGATCCCTATCTGAAAGCCACGAGCACAAGGAAGAGCCGATACAGTTCCGGCGGAAGATAATGGAAAATTACGGGGAACGTCGAACGGTGGCTTCAAATTAGAAGTTAATAATTGTATCGGTGGAATTAACGCCGGTAATTGTTGCTGCTTGTACAGTGATTTTCGTAGAACGCGATATACCTACTGTGACCATATTTGACTAGATTTGCATGAAGTGTGTTTAAATAGTGAATTCAAACGATATTATATTTTTGGATATGAAATATTATAGGGTCAACATTCCAATTACTGACAGTGTCCCTAATACTGCCACTTTATATATGTATTTTACTTGATAAAAATGTAACGTATGAAGAATTATGTACAAAAATTGTTATTATTAAACTGGGACTCCGATTTGCATAAAAATGAAGAAATACATGTACTTGGTATTTAAAAATTAATGTTGATAAATAAAAGTGCAATTTGATCGTCAAAAATGCAACTACGTAAGTAAGAAGCGATGACGATGTCATACCGATGGAAGAATCGTAATTTTATTATTCAATCTATATCTATTGTACAAAATGAATTATTTTCAAGTAACAGTTATAAGGACACTGGGAGTGCTCGCAGATTTTAATTACTTATTAACTAATTCTTCATATTTCATGTATGCAACTATTTTTTTTTTTAATAAAGAGATGTTAAATAATATTATGTTTCAAACTGAGAAGATTTTTAGGTTAAACAATACATGAAATGATTAAATTAAATGACTTGACGTTTTGCCCGACATTTGTATCTCTTATTGTACATCTCGTTACATTTACAATAAAGTATTTATACACATATGTCCGAAAATTTGTATTTTATTGCGTTTTGCATATTCACATTTACGGTAAATGCATAAAATCCACAGTCTATTGATTGTATCAGAGAAACAGGAATCAAAGAAAAGTTTGTCAACCTTCTTGGAGGCTCTATTAGGTTCTGAGTAGTCTGACAATCTCATTACATTTTATTAACTTGGAAAATTTAATAACATTGCTTTTTTATCTTTACCCTGATAAAAATGTATAAACATAAATTATGTATAAATATCGGTACTCTAATTGTACGGATTCTTAAAAATTGAGATTGTCAATACATGTATTTCAAATGTATATTACTTTATAGTACGAAATGATACATAATCTGTTAATTGATAATGAGTAATTTTTTAAACCTCAGTGATCATATAATCACACTTAAGTGCAAATAGAAACGAACTCATACATATATGTTCTGCTGCAATAAACGTGAATAAGATACTTGTACTAATACAAGTATTTCGACATATCTAGTATTATAGATTCAATGGCTGACTGAATAGGAAACTAGAAAATTATTGGAAGGTACAATCAAGCACAAATGACGAGTTAATTCGTCTTTTCCAGTTACCAAGTGGTACTCTTGAGAGTACAGAGTATTCTTGAGTGTTCTTGAGAACACAGAGTATCATGTAAGTGGAGCAATCAAAAAGTAGATTATTCTACTTAGAAAATAACAATAAGTTTAATGTAGATTATTCTACTAAGGAAATAATAATATGTTTCTTTCCTAAAATAAAGTCTCAATATGGCTAAAACACTTTCACATTATAATATAATTCTGTGCATTCAATCTCGTCGTGAATAATTATTATGCTGGTGTGCCAAATGTGGTTTCGACTGTTTTGTGTAAAAAATACGATAGGACACAGATAGACAGATTAAATTTATTAGTCAGGCGTGCACGACACCCACTCACTTTTACAATCGATTTTCTCAAGAATAAAAACCAGTATAACCATAATTTTCGATTAATTTTTGCATGTAAAATCATTTTCTGATTGATTACAGCCATCATCGGGAGTCACTCAGCGTACAAAGTTGGCTTTTTCAATCAATTATGACTGGACCGTGAATTTGATGCATTTATAGTATATATAAAATGATTAAAACACGAGAAAACAAGAATGTCGATAAAGTTTAATATCCCTATTTTTAAATTTTAAAAGAGTGTCTAATAGAAGAGACAATTTTTTGTTCAATATCTGCTTAATGTAAATTGTCTTTCGACAATTTGTATTTGCATAAACATGCTTATTTCTATTATATCCTTATGATATATTCAATTTATTCAAGATGAAATTTAAGTCGAGGAGCTAACATCTAAAAATCCAGAAAAATGCTCACAGTAATTCTTCGAGAATGCTTCAAAAACAAAATAAGGTAATGTCCACAGGATCCGAAGAGACTACGTATGCCCACGTGTTTTGTTAATTAAGAGATGAACATATTGTTATATTTTGTAATTTCTGGCTCGTGCATTTAAACGTGAAAAAGGGAAACCTGATACTCCGAGAGCGGCCACTAGTATTAGCGTAATAATATCTGTACGTAAGGGGGAATTGGATACGAATGTGTGTGCTCCTGGCCAGAGGCTGCAGTTTTTACACCGGTTGAGAATTTCTCTTGTAATCAGAATCGAAGGTCGCCTACGAATTGCAGCCTTCGGTTACGACACTGTAAACCATCCTGGTGTAAGGGGGCAACACGTTCTGTTTGACTTTGACACACGAAATACCAGTTCACACACGTGCTCGGATTCGGCTCACGGTTGAAACGACTCGGCGGGGTTGTGAAACAGGTCGCGTTTCTATTTCGTTTCGTCTCTGCTTCTCCTCGGTGAGAATTACCTTACTATTGTACGATAATTAACTGCTTCAACAAGAATTTAGCTACGCGACGCTTCCGAGTTTGTGGGTCGCTATCAGCACGACATTAGCAATTAATTGCAAGGGATGTGATACAGTGTACCGGAAACTGTGCGGTGCGATTCCAGCGTAGTAGTATGCTTTGAAGAAAGCATGCATTTCAAAAATACAGATGAAACCTTTTCTACAACATTTTGTCATAGGAACGGTGGATCTTGAAACAATACACCGAACACATCTAGAGTTGCAGGGCAAAGCAACTTTAAACCCTTGACTTACGATTTTTCTAACGTGTACAGTTCCCAGAATTACTTTATCGTCGATAGTTTCCTAGAAAAAAAAGATTTTTTATACTTATCGCAAATGTATATTTACTGTAAGAGTTAGATATTAATACCACCACAGTAGTATTTCTCTTCGACTCAAAGAAAACGTATAATATCCATTACTGTTAAATCCATTTTGAAACCGTCATCACGAGTTTGACTCGATGTTACAAGGCAAATGTTAAGGGGTTATTCTACTGTGACGGCTGAAAAGTTAATCTACCTTTAGGGGTTTCTTCTCAGTAAATACAATATGTAATCGAATGAATTTTTTTTAGTATCTATTGAATTACTTATAAATAATATCCAGAAATTGCAAAAATAATTTTATTATACTTTGTTTTAAGGCCTTTCTCAGAATGAAAAAGACATCTCTAAAGACAGCTTAATTTTTCGGCCGTCGAACTGGAATGACCCCTTAAAGATCGTACCGTGTTTGTGTATAGAATCTTGTATTTCAAGTTATTATTCTTCAATAAGACGTATTTTCGGACTAAATATCTCATATCAAGATACATTTAAAAAGCGTGCATTTTCGATAATCTGCTAGGTGTATCAATAAGTAATTTACTACGGTTTCAATATAGTGACAATACGGTTTAAGTTCAAACTATTTTATCAATCCTCTGTTTAGCGAATATGACGGCGGATGTTTTAGACAAATCTCAAATATTGTTAAGACATTTCACGAGAAATAATGGAGTCCTTGTTAATCCACCTAAGAGTTTGCGTTTCCAAAGATTTAAATATTGGCTTATTATTGATTACTTACAAGGTAATTTTAGGTCACTGTTTTTGGAAAATGATTTTGTTGTTACAAGTTGTTACTGTATATATATGTATATATATATATATATATATATATATATATATATATATATATGTAGGTATATTGAATTACTTGATGAATATTGAAATCATCATTATGAATAAATTTCATGCTTGATGTAGTATGTGTATTTTATTTACAGGTAATTGTAATTTTGCTTCGAGTAAATGGAATCTTACTTTTCTCATTGTTGTGTTTTAAAAATACTCATTGTCAGTGATTATCATCAAATATGTTAAAGCTTCCAGAAACTCAAAATTCGAGACATTTTATTACAGAAATATTTGTAAATTAGTATTAACGCAGGATGACAAAAGATAGTGACAAGAAAAGTAATATTGAGAGAGTTACGTTTTTTAATTAAATCGAGATAAACGAGTTAATTCTGCATTGTAGAGGATTAGAAACAATAACGGTAGTACTTATTGATATATTCCATTTTAATACAGTCTTAATTGGTTCAGAAATATATTAAGATAAGAATAAAAGTTTTAAGAAATTTTTTACTATACGTTCTGTTCATTTCAGGACAAGCTCTTCCTTTTCGAGTGCAATACAAATTATGTAACACTCAGTATAGTCGGGCGCTATTTTTCGTATCAAATCAGAATTTTTACTTTTAATACATTCACTTTTCTTTGAAACAAATGTATTCATTCTTTTCTCATTTGGTCTTCCGATTCATGTTTCTTTTCTATAGTAATTACTTGTATATAAAACTTAAAATTATTTGAGAAATTCAATAATTCAACTCTTTATTATTTAAATTTGAATATTCATTTTTGATATTCAAATTTTTCAGGAAAATTTCTGAAAATATAAAACTTACAACAATACAGGGTGCTACTGGTGATAGGAAAAAATGCATCAGGCCAAAATTATTTGGTAACGCGGGGCTGATCACTGATGTTACTAGTTTTTTGATAGGTGGCGGCGTCAAGGAGATATGAAGGTCATCTTTGTTTTTTTTAAATGGAACGGTATGTTTTTTTATTTACATTCTGATAGAATATTTCAAGACGAATACAATGATCTATTGAAAAGGTCATTCGTAGTCTGGATTAAGCCAATCGTGATGGAAAATAATTTACTTTGAGGAAATGGTCGTACACTTCCTTGCCGTCTCTGGTTGTTGATATTATTACTTCATCTCTGTCTCGTAATCTCTTGTTATGGGTCGTTGAATGGAAATAAACATTCAATCACGCTGTATGCTTCATCTGTACATACTATTGTTAGTCGTTTATGAGAATCTCTGCCGAGCGAAGTGTATCTCAAGTTTCCGAAATGCGTTATTCAATAGCGGAGAAAGTAGATATGGTTTTTGTTTATGGGGAATGCCGTCGAATTGTAAGAGATGCAGTCCGTTTGTATGCTGCACGGTTTCCCGAACGTGTCACATCTTCACGATCTGCATTTACGAATGTTATTAAAAGTTTTCAAATTTTCAAGAAACTGGGCGTGTAGATAACAAAATACGAAGAAGATCCAAGGCAGCAACTGATGATCGAAACACCGTGAACATTTTAGCAGCTGTAACACAAAATCCCCATGCTAGTACAAGGCAGCTAGCACGTGAAAGTGGCATTAGTCAACGAAGTGTTTTCCGAATAATACATTCAAATAAATTCCACGCTTTTCATGCTTCGCTTCACCAAGAATTACATGAGAGTGATTTTCAAAACCGTGTAAATTTTTGTGAATGGGGTCTGCAGAAATTACAGAGTGATGAGCTGTTTATGATTAAAGTTTTGTTTACGGACGAAGCCACATTTACAAACTGTGTCCAAGTCAATCGTCATAATATGCATTATTGGTCAACAGAAAATCCACGGTGGCTGCGAGAAGTGGGTAAACAAAGACCTTGGTCTGTAAACGTTTGGTGCGGACTTCTTAACGGTGAAATAGTTGGTCCTTATTTTATCGATGGCACATTAAACATTTCGAGATATAAACACATTTTAACGGAAATTTTGCCACATCTGCTGGAAAATATTCCGCTTCACATACGGCAAACTATGTGGTTCCAACAAGATGGGTGCCTTGCTCATTCTGCACGGATAATTACTCCATTCCTCAGCGCGACATTCGGAGATCGTTGGATTGATCGTGCAGGGAATCATAAATGGCCCGCACATTCTCCAGATTTAACACCTCTGGACTTCTATTTGTGGGGAAAATTAAAGCAGCAAGTGTATAAATAATGAAATACCAATAACCAAAGAAGATATGAAAGAGCGTATAAGAAGAGCTTGTGCCGCGATAAACACAACTGAAATTCAACATGCCGTATTATCCGTCAAGCAACGCTTCAGAGCATGCATAAATGTTCAAGGTCATCATCTCGAACACTTGTATTAGTCGTGTATTACTGTTAGATAAATAAATCAACAGTGCTTGATCATTTCCTCAAAGTAAATTATTTACCATCACAATTGGCTGAACCCAGACCACGAATGACCATTAATAATGTTCCATTTAAAAAAACAGAGATGACCTTCATATCTCCTTGACGCCTCTACCTATCAAAAAACTAGTAACATCGGATGATCAGACCCTCGATACCAAATAATTTTGGCCTGATGTATTTTTTCCTATCACCAATAGCAGCCAAGTTATTCAGCTAGCCGTTTTTAAGTGCCTCACCCTGTATACTATATTGTAAGAGAAGTTTTAAATTGTTAATATAAATTATATTACTATACTTTACCGCAATATCTTTTAATTCCTAATCTTTATTATACTTCCACTTATAAAATTTAATTCAGCATCAATAATAAAAATTACATTTCAATGTAATTTCTATTATCGCGTCCAATTAAGATAATTGCTACTCATTATTGCCATTAAAAAATAATTAGATCATACTGTTACTATAACATGAGAGAATATACATACTTTCTAGATTTGTTAAGTTTACGAAAAAAGTCTTTTGAATGTTACAGCGTGTAGTGAATTACCAAAATTTTTTTGAAATTTTAAGAGGTAATACTGATACAGTAATTACGACAGCTATCAGTTTGATGATGCGTACAGAATTGTGTCGTATTGCATAAAGTGTTTTATGCACAAGCACGCGAAACCCATTCTCCATGCATCATTGGTGCCGTCGAGAATGTGTGAGATAATGACGTACAAAAATGAATTTTTAAGTAATTGATTAATTAATTAATAATTAATTAATTGATAATCTTTTATCTGATAATATCTGGTATAATTATATATTTCTTAAAATTCATTATAAAAGTGATAAACAGAGAGTATCCTTTATTTTAGACAAATCCCATATTCATTAACTTTTCAATATTTTCCTGATGGTACATATGTGTGTATTAGGAATAAATACTACAAAACCGAATTTGTACTTTCCACTGTAATAATATTAAATAAAGAAATAGCTTACGTTAGCGTACGTTTTGTATCACTATTAGCGCGATATAAAAAACCCCGATAAATACTTTCAATCAACAATTTCAGAATGCTTTAATTTTACTACTACACGTATAGTTTGCCAAAAGTATCCCCCTGTGCCATTGACGAAACTCGAAATTCAGCACAGTGCATTTGTTGTATTGTACAAATACAGGGTGTTAAAAGAACCAATCAGTATTTGTATGGTATATAGGACACACTATACTGAATAAAAAAGCCTTAGTAAACATAGATCGGAAGGTCACCGTTTCCGAGATATAAAAGAAAAAACATTTGTGTATGTTAGCATCATGATTGACTTACGGACTTCAGTGTTTATAAACCGCGTTCTGAATGTTCTCATTAAATGTTCATACATACTTCATGACAGATGATTTCATCGGCAATCAGTCAGTTGCCATCAATCGGCGACGGCGAATCTATTTAGTATTTACATAAAGCATCGTGCTAAAAATGTCAGCGTATTACTCCAATGAAGAAATGGCAGATATGCATTTTATTGTGAAAAAAAACTTAAAGAAAGTAAAGCAAAGTGGAACACCTGTAAATATTCAGAAGCCAGTAGTAAGTCAATCATGATGCTAAAATACCAAAATGTTTACATCTCAGAAACGGTTGACCTTTCAACCTATGTTTACTAAGGCTTTTTTACTCAGTACAGTATATCCCATGTACCATATATGTAAATATTGAATTTTTTTTTTTTAACCCTGTATACATAAATTTTTGACCAAAAAAGATCACTTCTCTAATAGAAAAATGCCTACAGTTTAACGGTGAAGCTAAAATAGGAAATGAATGGTTGACAGTGGCTTGGAACGTTCGATAGTTATTCGTGACGTTGACAAGAACCGTGGTCCAATCGCTCAGGTATCTGGGGGGACGAAGTTTATCGGCACAATTCCACGTGTTGTCAGGATGGCCGAGCGTCACCGGACCAATACTTCCGAGCGCATCTTTCTTCGCCGTGTCGGAGACAGACAGGGGCAGGGGCAGGGGGCTAGCCTACTTTCTCTGCAAAGAGAATTTTTAACCGACGTGTGAGGGGTTCCCTCTCCCTGCTTTCTCATCCTGAACGACGTCTCGACTCTCTACCTCCCCCTCCCTCCGCCATCGCCCCCCTTCGTTTCTCGTCCCTGTTCATTACACCTCGTGGATCTCGCTCGCTCTCTCTCTCTCTCCTCTTGGGACGCTCGTTTCCTCGATTTACTTGGCAAGCTTAGCGGTGAATTCCTTCGACTGGTAACCCCTCTCAGAGTCTATATAAGCGGAGTGCTCATACGAGACTGAGCATTTTTTGTGATAGTAGTGTACGGAGCCGCGGGTCCCCTACAGAATCGAAGAGGCTTCAGGTTAAACAAGTGTTCAGAATGGTGTGCACGACGTGGTATCACCGATCCGTGTTCGATTAGAGCCCAAGAAGCGCCTTTCTTTCGACAGTGACGGAAAAGCAAGACAGGCCGCCGGGAAAGAACACCCTGGGAAGTGTTGTTTGATTTTTGTGCACAGTGCGGTCGACGATTTACGTGCGTGCGAAACATGTTTCGAAGCGAGGTAGGTGATCGTGGATTCGATCATTTCTGTGACTTTTCGTTGATTTATTTGCAACTTTTGCTGTGACGAAAGTTTATAATGATTTTGGGGCGTGTAGAAGTAATTTTATTTCATTGTAGAACTATCGACGATGAACGTATATCTATTCCTATGAGATTGATAAACATGATAAACTTTTGGAAATATACAAATTTATGAATTATCTAACTTCTTCACTATCGTATTGCAATAAAAGTTGCGAAAGATCTCAGAAAATATATGTGTAAAGTTAGAGAATCTTAATCATGGTTATAAAAATGTACTAATCAGTCCTTTTGAATGCCTGAGTAGTTCTAGTGTTGATCACTTTCATTTAATTAAGTTTAATCATTGATGTATTCTAACATTTTTGGACTATTCCTTCGAACGTTGGTGGCTTCTTGATTGTTTGGAGTAATACTAGATTCGATATCACTCATAAAATCATCTGATATAATTTGTTCTAGTCAGTACTGCTTATACTACTTAAAATATTTCGAATAGGAGTCTGAGCTATTAAACATGTTAAAATAAGCATCATGAAATATATACCTTTCATTCGATGTAATATTACTTTAAGTGATTCTGTCGCTCTTGAATTACTCCAAATATAAACTAATTTGTCAAACGATAATTAACTTAAGCAGTGTATCCATAATTTTCCGAAATTTCTTTCTAATAGAGAAATTTCTCTTTAACTTTAATGGGTATAAGGAAAGTATCATATTCAGGGATGCCTAGATCTTTGCTTTTAAGTACAGGTAATTTCTTGTGATTCTTTCGAACGATACATATGTATATGTTGCAACTATCAACTAATTAATCAGTTACTTAGTATTTTTCTTCGCAATTCCATAGGAAAAAACGTCAGTGAAGTTTCGTCCAAAAAGTTTCTAAAAGTATTGGTTTCAGGGACTGCAACTGATTTATCAGATATATTCACGCAGTTTGTATTTTTTAATGAAAAACGAGAATTACAACATGGAAAATATACAAATTGGTCCCACATACTACTCGTGAAAAAGTCTAGATGATACTATTTTTTGATGTTTCATAAGTGATATAAAGTTATTAAGGTGTTCAACGATCTGTGATCGTACAGCGGCTTCATGACTCTGTTGCAATTGACCGGAAGAACTCGTCATGACAGTTGCAGTTTCGTTATAGATGTAATTTTCTGTTAAATCGAATCTTGAGAAAGACGCTCTTAGTTCGTATTTACGATTTTAATAAATACTTAAGATTATGTCACTAATTAAAGGGTAAATTTGAAAGCGTTTCAGTTTTATTTTTGCCAGTATTCGAAAACTAAACTACTCGATAGTCACCAGAATTTCATTTGAATTCTAATAAAATTTATTTGCGTCGACTCATACGTACCTATGCCCAAAATGAAAGTATAATTTTCATATAATTTATTATTATTATTAGACTGCATATCATTATGCAAATTCACATTTTTGGAGGCCAAGTTTCAAGTTTTAAGGTGTCGATAAAAAATTTGTATACTTTGTTAAGAAGTTTATGAAGGTAAAATGAATTTGAGAGCGATACAAAATTTGATTGTTTACAGTCCAGACATTTAAATTTCCATTGTATTCAATTTTTATACTTAAATAAATTACAGAGATTTTCATTAAACGAAGAATGTCAAAGATTTTACATAATTCTCGCAAATTTTAAATCTTTAAATATTTCATAGATTGTTTAATTGTTATTAAAAAGTACTGTAACTTTTGATCTGTTATCAGATTAATCTGATAGAATTGTGTATTGAAAACTGGTGTATGTAACGTGAACAATTTACGCAATAAATACGTTCATTAGGAATGTATACTTGAGGGATTCATATTGGAAACTGATCAAGTAAGGTTAAGCTGTACATATTTCTTGTTTGAATTTGTATTATATATCCGATTCTATTAAATGTAACATAATTAATTTACTAATTAAAGTTCATTTAATTTCAAGTTTATTTAACCATTCTTTTACTTCGCTTTCAATATGGGTGCTTTCTATCAGATTTCTAAGAGATACTGAAACAACATCGGTAGTATAAATAAATGACTTCATAATTGAAAGAATAACGAATTATCTTAGGCAGTTTCTAAATTGCTAGTGTTACCCTTGGGAAAATTATCTCAACGTATCGCCAGGATTTTAGTTAGGTTAATTAGGGGTTGATAATGCTTTAATGACCAAAAATAGTTTCGAATTTCTGAATAGATTATGCAGTTATCAAATGAATATA
The DNA here is from genome assembly GCF_001272555.1 of Dufourea novaeangliae. Taxonomy (NCBI): domain Eukaryota; kingdom Metazoa; phylum Arthropoda; class Insecta; order Hymenoptera; family Halictidae; genus Dufourea; species Dufourea novaeangliae. The sequence continues at coordinate 777,047 of NW_015373919.1, read as the reverse complement.
TATATATATATTGCCCAGAAGGCAATCTAAATGTAACCGTATATGACCTTATTCGTTTGCTGATTTCAATATTAGAGGGTTTTCTATAATTAATAATTCCCTCAGACATATTTTTCTTTGTCCATTTAAGTTGATATCGTGCCGTTTTCTTTATTTCATCAGTAAATTTAGTTGTCTGGTTGTTATTCTTTACACCTTCAATCACTTTATCATTGTTTATTTACTAATTCACTGTTCACTCGTTATTCGTATCATTTATAGAAAAAGGAACCGAAATAAATTAAATATTTCGAATATATTTTATACCAGCATCCGTGTAATACAATATCATTGTATTTTGGAATGAATAGGTATCATTATAGATGAATAACCCATTACAGTAGCAGCTGGATCAATCTCGAAAAATTAACGACTTTTTCAGCATTATTAAGTAATTGCTTATTGTTACAAACAATATCGTAACACACAATACATCCATAAATCTCACCGACAAAATGGACGTAACAAACCTATAAAGTATTACTTCAGAATGATTGAAGTGTAACGTTTGTAGACAAGAAAATGGGGCGACATAGATCAGTAGACACTGATGTAAAAATTCTTCCTTTTCGCCGCGAGTTGAATTACTCGAGGGCAGTGTTACAGATACCTCGGGCGCTGCTGCATCGACAAAAAGAGATTAAGTAAATGTGCTGAAAGTGAATATTACCTTTCGATGTTCAATTTAGTTTGGAAGTGTGAAAAGCAGTCATTTTCGTTTGATGTTTGTATAATGAACCGTTAATTATACGCGTAACAGTAGTAATGGAGCGTCAAAAATAAATACAGTAGACTCTAACTATATTGCCACTGAACACATCGCCACATGAGGCGCTTCCCCTTCACTCGTACTTTAGCGCACACAAATTCGCTTTCCCATCATGTTGCGTACGCCGGCGCACCAACACGATCCAGCTTTTGCGCAGGCCCCGAGGCCCAGGCCATGGCGATAGAAGTTAACATGGAGAGGGCTCTGAACTCATTGCCATTTTACTACCAAACAGCCCCAAACATGGCAATATAGTTAGAGTCTACTGTAGATGTATCGGGTAAATTGATGGTAGTCACAGAACTGTTAAGTATGAGGGAATATGATTTCCTATTTTACAATACTGTAGAAGGTCATTTAGGTAGTATTTTAATATTTCAACGACATAACAACATGTTATATGTATACAATATAATTATCTAGCCATCAAAAATTGTGACAATTTTTTTAATATGCAAGTACAACGCATGAATGTCGATTGTTTACGATAGAAACACTTCGAAGATTCTTGTCCAGCATGTGACGAAGTTATTTATCCATTGAATTAGGGTGATTTAAATAAGAAGATTGCATTTTTTTTAAATTCTACATTTCATGTTACAAATTTTCATCTATATAAATCTGTTTTCTGAAATGACTATTTAAATAGTTTCGAATAACCTTTACATTCTCTAAATGTACAAATTATTTAATAATAAATTCTGCATGTGTTATAGATACACACAGGGGAAATTTATTTTGTACAGATAACTTTTCAAAGAAAATTACAATATTTGTAAAATATATATTGTTAGAAAATATTAATAGTTTTCGCACATATCATAAGAAAGTAATATTTTAAGTGTCTTCAGTTGTTGGGATGTTATGATTATAAGTATAGTTTTAATAATGAGAACTTTCTGTGTTCATCGTAATCAGAATGGAAAACTAATTCCTAATTTTGTAGAAAGTGCCTGCTAGGTAATTTTGTACCTAAATTGGAGATGGTGTATTTTTCTTTTCAGGAAATAGTACTTTCAATGTTGCAATAACACGAATGGTAGATGAGTAGTAGAGTACACGCAATAGGAAATACACCAGACTAATTCGAAAACTTCCGTTTCTAATCACGCAGATATTATTTGAAATTGCACACTCCTACTACCGTCAACAACCGTTTACATATTCTCATATGCAATTGTAAAATTTTCTAACACTTTAGACACTGCCTTGTACACAATATAACACGTATAATCAAAATATTATTACCTGAATCCCGATGCCCACATAGTTTTTTAACACTTCGCTCTGTGAACTTGTCACTTAAACTTGGTCTAAGCTAAAATCGAATTATGGAAGTATACTTACAGATATAATAATACATGTAAAAATAGGTCGAGAATATCGTTTCCAAGGAAATCAATTTTCAAGATTCATTTAAGATGGCTCACGCAAATTTTTAATAATTATAAATTTCGTTGAAAATGTAACAGAACATTCTTAAGAGCTTCTATTTTCGATTGTTACGAAAAAATCGTAAGATCAACGATAAAATTATTGAAAAAGAAACGGTATAAACATTTTTTTTAACATGAGCCTTATGGAACTGTAGGTGATACTAAGAAATTAATCACTTCTTATTTAGTTACAAAAAAAGACATTTTCATACAAAATTAGATGGTTATAGACTTTTTTACGGACATTATGATGGCATGGAAGAAAGATATGTTAACGATTAAATAAAACTAAAAATTACGATCAAAATATGCAAATTTAGGTTTCAATGCGTTTGGTAGTATGTATCTTCTATGCGTGTCTGCTATGAGCGTCAACGTCACTTGTTTTTCTTTGGTTTGTTCGACGAACTTTCTAACGTGTTCTTAAAAATGAAGAAAAATCTGATTTTTTTTACAATAAGAAAAAAAAAGTTTGTTCTTTCCACTTATTTGTAAATTTTTTTCCCATTTCAATATTTTGAAGCAGTTTAAAATATTAATCATTCAAATTAAATTGGTAAAATTGATAAAAAGTATAAAGCGCCATTGGAGATTATAGTAACAATAAGTAGAAACGGAATGTAAGTAACAGACGTGTAAACGAAGTTTTATTTAATTGCAGTCGTAGGTACGTATATCCAGCAGATTTTCAAATTCGATTCTTTCGAAAACGAAACATGAGATAAAAAAATGTTATGTTACATGTTTCATTCATTTTTCCATGTAGAATCGTATCTTATCAGCGTGTACCACCAGATCAGAAACGCCCTGTGTGTAAACTACAAATGTGAAATTAATTTATAAGTTTTTTCAATTACACATTCTATGTGGTCGTTCATACTGACTTTTCTTCAACACTAGAACTACCCACGATGAACATATTTCTATTTCTGTTGGATCGATAATCATGACAACCTTTCGAAAGTCGTTATATCTATAAATCAACTAATTTCTTTACTTTCATACTGCAATAAAAGCCGTGAAAGATCTAAAAAAATTCATCTAGTAACATTTTAGTCATCGTAATTAGAGAGTAGTAACTGGTACTTTTGACTGCTTCGGTAGTTCTACCGGTGTTAATGACATTAGTAAGATTGTTAACAACAGGGAATTCAATGTATTTAACATATAATATTTCGTAATGTTGACATAATCCTTTTTAGAAATTAAATTCAAAGTCTTAAGCTATAGAATATAAAAACTGTTTTTCGCAAGAAGAATAATTTTCAAAGAATAGATTAAATGATCACATTTACATGATATCGGTCAATTTTACGTATAGTTATACTTCTGAACAATATTCGTTTAAATCGTCTTCTATCACAAAGCTGATCAGTTCACAAACGAAATCGAAAGTGCGCGTGCATCAGAATCCAGGATGCGGTCGTACACGTTCGCCGTGAGAAAAGTCGATGTTTGTACGCGGAAGGACGCGAATTAAATATCGAGTTTTCCGGCGAATCGTATCGTTCGATAAGAAGTGACGGCTTCCACCGCATTACGTGCATACCTCCTACGTGCCACGAATGTGTGACTATGCATGAAGGAGGTGTTTGACCTAATCACAACCTGCCTACACCTATGCATCTATTCTGGGCTATTGCCTACGTAGGGGTTATTGCACATGCGAATATACATACAGACCCTATTCGTCTGGTAATGGTGATAGCTCCATTCGAAGATGTACATGTGACACAAAAACAATGCGAAAGATTCATACAAACCTACAATTTGACCTTATTCTCAAGTTATAGCCATACCTCTATTGCAATAACCGTTAATTACAAAACTTGTGCGATTATAACTGATTTAAATAAGTCACAAGTCAAATATTTCTAAGTCTTATTCTATTGCATAAAATATTTTCTAATGCGTAGATCTTTCATCCATAAAAATGTTATGTGTTGAAGTCTAATGTTTCAAACTAGATGACATTAGTGTCTCTTTGTTTAATTTATGAAATGCTACGTAATGAATCAGTTTCTTTTTGATCTTCTGAAATATTACTTGTTCTTGACTTGTGACACTTCTTTTTTTTTGGGTGAGGCACGGGTGGGGTGGGGGGGGGGGGGGGGCCTATCGTAATTACTGCTCTGTCGTTTCTAGCTGTACTCTGTTAAACAGAGACAGTTTTGGGATTAAGTGAGTAAAACATAAATTATATGAACTACATGTGTGAAAAATCAATTCATTCGTTGCTCTCAAAAAAATTTAAATGATATACTTAAGTATAAATGGCAAGTATATTACCTGTTACAACAAATTCATTCCTGTTAGTGAAATAAGAAGTTGTTCTTAAAATATTCTGTCAGCTTGTTTCCTAACTGATAATTTAGTTCGCTGATGGAAAATAAATCGAATTTTTTAAAATTCTTTCTACGTAGCAGCAATTATTGTGTTTGCTAATTTGTAGTTAACATAACGTTTTAATGTAAAAATATACGTTAGCGCGATTACAGTGTAAGCATGACTTGCACACTACGGGTCTCCGTTTATTGTATTGTATTCTGGGTTGCATTTCTCGTGGATGCACTTGAGAGAAAGTGCGGCATATTATGTTAGCCTTGCATCTCGGTCATTGTGCCACTTAAGACTCCCCAGCACGGTGTCTCGATGACATTTACGACTTAAACCTTTTTCGCGGTTTCTTGCCCCCCTAGCCGATATATTTTACGAGAAATAACTTTTTACAGTGCAATAGAATGTAATGGACAATCGACACCTTCAAAAATACATAAATCGTTTTCCATTGTTTCGGAAATAAATGCAGATAATAGGTACTATACAAACAAAAAACTTTACCCACTCACTTCGAAAAAGCATTCGGTAATTTTTTGTTTCGCAAACCAATCAATTTTGTCACTTAGAAACAGTCTTTATTAAATTCAATATAAATATTTGAAAATTCTATATCACTATTGCTTCAGTGATCAATTCCATTTCCTTTGCATTAATAGGTAAAATGTAATAAATCAAGACTTTTAGCGTACTATTTAATGGTTTAACCCTCGTACACTGTTCAAGAAATTATTGCTTTACCTTTCCGTGCATTAATTTGGGTCTGAATTAAAATTCAATTAAGAAAATATGTTTGTCTATCTTTATATTATATGTATTATGTATGTAAGGTATTGGTGTCAAATTAATTTATAAATCTTTACAACAAAAACTATAATTTAGAATCAAACATTGGCTTTAGATAGAATGGTCTGGAACAGTGTACGAAGGTGAATGGAATGATTTTCACATTTAATTGTTTAAAAATCGATGAAAATAATGAACAAAGCAAATTCCATAAATTAAAAGTGATAATGAGAGCATAATTTCGCTTCATTCGGGTACATTCACATTTGCATGCATTGTTGTTTCCCGTTACAGCGTATAAACCCGGCAACAATAAAGAATTCTAGGGAAACTGAAATTTCTTTCGACATGAGACTGCATGCGTAGCTTCGCAATCAACGCGATACTTCACCGGCGCATGCGTCTTGTACGCGTAGCGAGTAAATGCAGGCTCATGTGTTTTCGCACACATTAGAACGTGTGCTTGTTGTCTTGTACCAACCAAGGTTGTAAACTAGCTTAAAATTTCTCACGGTCTTCAATACTGAACCGTAGATAATATGCCCTGCACGAGCGAAATGTGTACGCGATACTAAGCTACACTTACGCTACTGTCGAACTAATTAGAGCAAGGGATGGTACCAGACCAGCAATTATCTAACTCTCCCGAACCCGACAATTGCTGTAATTTTGAACCTGCTACCGAACCTAACGCAAAGAAAGATTCGGAGAGCTGCAGATAGGAAACTTTTCTAAAGCTCTAATTATTTAGTGGAAATTGAGCATAGTAATTGTCAGGAATTGTTAAAGATACAGACGTGCAGTCAGGAAATTCTATGAATATTGATTATTGAGGACTAGCTACGTTTTAATAAGTATCAGGTGTACTGATACTTTGGACACGTATTTAAGTCGTTCATTTCCCAAAGTGAGTAACTCCCTAAAACGTATATTTACAATTAATTTTAAATATAAAAAGTTATCATTTACGCTCTTTCGATTGAAACATATTTCACAAATACTACATTCATTATAATCTTATGTATTAAGTGTACCAGTTAGCCACTATTGCTATTTATTTTAATATATCGGCAATGTAGTTTAAATTCAGGATAGCTTTCCAATCTTCTGCCTAGTCAATATGGCGACGGATGATGAAATAAAACAATGAATATTGTTAAGATAGCAGAAGGTTTTGAGTTATTTCCAAACAAATAGAGGAATTCAGAAATAGTACGTAGTGAATTACCTATTGGTACATCTAATATGCAATACATGATTGCGGAAGTAACATAATATAATTGTCTAATTACAAGGAAACCCAACGGAAGTCTCGTTTTGATTTTAGATTACATTCACGCTGCTCTGCGTCCTGTTGATTAGACACCATGTGCAAGCAGTGATCAACAAGCCGCAAGCATCGAGTAACAGCGAGGAAAAGAAGGAGAACGAGGTTAAAGCTGACGAGAGGATAAGTAATTCGTACGGGCCACCATCTGATGATTATGGACCTCCTATTGGCAGTGATTTCAATGGGCCAGCTCCGGTTTATGGACCTGCGGAATTAGTAGGTGATCATGGAGCGACACCTATATATCCACCACCACCGCCAGACGTACCCCCACCATTGTATGGGCCACCATTGTCCTCGTATAGCCCACCACCACGAAATATTAAACCACATTACGGTCCACCGAAACAAAGTCACGGAGCTCCTCTGCCTCCGTTGCCGTCGAAGCTGAGTTTTGGTTCGCTGAAACTACACTACCACGGACCACCGAAGCAACATTACGGACCGCCGTACTCGTTCGGTGCGTTCCGACCACAGAAATCACAGTACGGTCCACCGTTGAAATTTAGTTCTGCTGTGTCGAATCAGTACGTGGCTGTAGCACCTTCGGGTCACGGTTCAACGAAACTGGAACATGGACTTTCTATTCCCATATCTTTGGATACGTACGGACCACCTCAGAAACTCGCTGTTCAGTTCAATTCCCAGCCAAGCGATAATTACGGACCACCGCTACAGTCGCTAGCTAATGTTCAGTTTGCTCCACCGACTGGTAACCTGTACGGACCATCTCCACCGGGACCTCTACCAGGAGTGCCGGCACCACCTACTCCCCCAGATATAAAATACGACGGTTGGCAGCCTATTGCAGGGTTAGCCAGTCACCACGGACCACCTCCAGATAACCACGGTGCATCATTAGAGAATCATGGTGCGTCTTTCACCGAACAAAAGAATTTAGAGGGTTCGTCCGTGAGTCTACATCTAACTCAATCTACCTCGAACGCGGTTGCTGAATATTCGAATGTACCAAGTGATTCTTACGGGATGCCGATTCATCACCCCGACGCCCAAGATCTGAAGAGTTCTGTGAGTCAAGGCGATTCCGGATTACCACCGCCCCAGTTACCACAATACGAGCCGTTCCATAACGAACAACAGCATTCGCCAAAAAAGGAAGAACATGAAAACGTGGTGACGGGACAGGTGAATTTGCAGTACGAAGTACAAAATGTGGAACCACTTTCTATTGTGAAAACTGTTGGATTCGAATTGCTGCCCACTACTTCACCGTTAACCTCAGATCTCCATGCAGGGTCATTGCCAACCTTGAAGTTACCTATCGTCGACAGTGGAGGTCAACTTAATGTTCAAAGTGGAGGCTTCCGTGGTTTTCAAAAGTTTAGAAACGATTTATCCTTGTCACAAGTAAACACCCCGTCTGGTAACTATGGGCTACCATTCCAGGATGCATCTTTCGGAAAATTGAACTCCGTCGAGTCTGGACTGCCTATACCTCCTCCGCCTCTGCATGACACGTACAGTGCGCCTCCTCGTTCTTCTTATTCCCTTAATGGTCCCTATCCAGCTGCTGAGGCTGGTCGGGCATCGTCATCTTCGTTCGCTCCTTTCGGACTGCAAAGCAGTTCTCTTTATAAGCAGAATATACATCATCATCGTCCGCATGGTTCGTACAGATCTCCTCTGTCTCCCACTGGCTCTCTGATACCACCCAGAAATCGTGAACCGATTAAGTTTAAAGAATCCATACCCAGTGGACTTTTCACAAACTTGAACCGTTATTCACCACCACCGCGACATCATGGTATCACTAAATCGACAAAATCCTACATTTCACCGTTCTCGTTCGAACAGCAATTACCTAGTCTCAGTGCCCCAATCACTTTCAATAAACTACCTGCTATCGATTTGGGCTCACCAATAGCTGCACCAAACGCGCAATACGGGACACCATTATCCTTCGGTGACTTCAACACTCCAGCACCGGTTTTGACTTACGGAGCACCAAATTTTGGACCTGCTTCGTCTTTTGTTTCAACTTCTACTGGTTTTGGGAAAAATCTGTACGACAGTATTAGCAACACTATAACAACCACATATGGTACTCCAATAGTAAATGCACCACAGTCTACAGGTGTTGGTCACGATTGTAGTTTTCAGCAGACAAGTGGCACGCAGTATAATTTACCAGACACCAGAGTTCACGCAACAGACTTCGGATCTCAATTCGAATCTGAATTCGGTACTTCTTTATCGACGAGCCATTCTCATTCCTCTGACCCAAACCAAAATACGGTTCTCAAAATAGAATCATTCCCGAGTCCATTTGGTGTCGCGCACTCGGTGGGTCACCTGGACCTGGAGAAAGATCAGAAGACAAGTAATCTGAAAGACAGCTACGGCAATTCAGTGGACGATACATACAATGCTCTGGATCATGCAGATAGTGCACTATCCAGTGATCACAGTCAAGCAGCTGAAGTTGCAAACGTACTTGTAGCGCCTTCCGTTATTCAATCTCACGATGTAGCCTCTTCTACTTCGCACTTCCATCAAGATGGTGGAATAAGGGCGGATGCACTGACAGCAAGTTTAGCAAGGAAAGGATATGGCCAATCGAAGAATCTTGATTCAAGCGGGGTGGATGCTAGTCAATTTTTCAATACTCACGAGGGCAGTGAAGCCTTGTCTTTAGCGAAGGGACTAACGACTGCTAATGGTGCTGACGGTTTCGAAATTCAAGGGTCCAAAGGAACGTATATGTTGCAAATTCAACCTGCGGATGGCGGACTCGGTACCGAGAATTCGGATGGCAGCATCAGACATGACCACGTGCTGTCCAATGGTCTTCTGCAGGACATTCTCGCAGCTATCGAGCAACCGGACCAAGGTCAAGTGCAGCTTCAAGGTTTTCCCGAGGCGCAACCTTTGCAACACGTGTACAGTGATTTACCGCAGACCGTAAACGACGATGTATCGAAAGGCCATTATATTACTGTGGAGGATAGCAGGGAAAAAACGAATGCCGAAGATTTACAATTGATCGGCCATGCCAGTGACAGGGACGAGCAACAATTCAACGAAGCCGACTCTACGAAAAAGGACACTGTTGCACTTTTTTTCAATAATCAATTCGGTGACTCACGCAAAGAGACGAGGTCAGTTGCGAAAAGTGAGACGGTTGGCACCGCTTCTTCAAAGGACAGCAAAAATTACAGCGCAGAGAAGTCCTCTTAAACAGGTCTCAAATGATTAAATCATCTCTAGAAACCATTTAAGACTTTGCTGAGAATGTATGATAATTTATGCGACAACGGAAAGACGTTCGTTTTCTTTTCTAACGCTAATGTATGTGTATTGAGGTTGAGTGTATCGCTTTGCGTGGCGGTGGGTTTGGTATCCATCGGGCATACCACGAAATCCACTATTTATGGTCGCTAATTTAAACTGTGCTGCTAATTAATGTTTATTTAACGGTAAATTAAAACTATTTGTAGAACGTCAAGATCTTTTCAAGTCATACCGAAATTTAGGGAAAGTGTCCATTCAGTCAGTTACCCATCTATTCCTTGTTCGTTGTTAATTACAAGGGATAATCTTTGTCGGAATATCTTCTCATGCTACAAGATTTTCCGTTCGTCAAAGGCACATCCGATCTATGAGTCACATTGTACCAGGTCTGAATTGTAATACACGAAGTACCCGAACTCCTCAAGTGCTCTTCAGTTCTTGTCCGAAACGGAGTATTCTGCATCCGTATCATTCGAGAGCTCTTCGAGAGCTCACGGATGGGTCTTGGCGTAAGCGAAAGTGAGTGAACAATCGTGTCAAGGGTCACGGCCATTCCGCGAACGTCTAACACGGGACAACGGAACTCACGCAGGATCGCCGCTTTTGGCGCTGGTGCTGGTCGATTGACGCATCGAAAGCCTTAGGCGGTGACCCCACGCGGGGATTTTGCGTCACAATTTAGGTCATTGAGCTACGGATCGTCGCTCAATACTATCTACGCGGACTATAGCGAGTGACGGCGCATGGAGTAACTTTCATCGGTCTTTCGAGGCGCGGTCAAACGACCGCCGCGGCGGCTCTGTGGTTCTACGTCTTTAACCTTCACCGAGGTGAAAGTTCAGAGAAGCTCGTTCAACCGCTTCGGGTAAATGATAGTTGCCTTTCGCGAGAATCTCGTTTCAAGTGAAACGCAATGCTCGAACTTGCGGGCACGTTTAGACGCAATACACACGGTTTTGCATAGCTAGTCCATTGTTTTTTCGATGGGACACAAGATGCCAGTTATGCACCAGACAGAGATAGAACAATTTTTTCAACAAGACTCGCAAATATAGTCGCACTTGAAATATAACGGTTATGGGTGAAAATATGAGCACACTGTTGTATGGTTCGCATTTTCGAGCTCCCGAAAAGTGTTCTGTAAGTTACAACTGATGGTAGTGGGATAAGTGAAAGCTTCTCAGGTTCGACGACAGCGGATACTGTATCGCGTCTACCAAGAAAATCACATATAGACGTCTTTGTTGTGCTTACCAGTCTATGTCTACCTACACTGGTATTCGAAAATATTGCGCGCATGTGAAACCTGTGTTGAGGACAAGGTACCAGTCATAACTGCTGATAAATATAATAACAATGTAAGAGCTGTCATGTGAGAGTTAATGAAATTGAATGTATTTTCTTTGCATTTGCTATGCACTTTCTAGGAAGCGTGTAACATTTTGGAAGCCCACTGTATTTCGTAAAAATCTATTTCCGTATAATTTTTTTAACAATTACGGAATTCGCATAATAGTTGTCTGGCATGAAGATTCAACACCGGATAATAACATCATTAATTAATTATTATTACCTTGAAAACGTAACAGAGAAGTTGGCAGAAATGTTCGCCATGTGGAGAGTAATATTAGTTTGGTTTCTCTTAACTAGTACACCAGTGAGAAGTACCGTTTCGTTTGTGAGTATTGTTTGAAACAGAGCAAAGTCGGGTCCCGTTCAATAGCACAGCCAGAATGTCTTTTGTAAATGAAACCATTTAATAGTGCAAGCACCCAAAGATACACGAGTCACCGCTTGTATGCGGGGTATAGCATTAAACCTTGTCCCCCGACACGTTGATAACCGACGCGATCACAAGCTGAAATATAACCACCGGAGATATAGGTAATAAAATGTTTCGTGTATTTTCGTATTCGCGAAGTAATCCAGAACTTCTTGTACTTTTATAGCGTTGCCTGGCAAATGGTTATGCATAACTTGGTGTATTGCAGATACGTAAAATAAGTGAAGCGTACAAGCTTAAGAGATGCTCATTGTTAAGAAATACGCAGTAACGATGCTGCCAAGCCATAAAACACGTCAACTCGCTCCTATCTAGTAGACGCCCATCCACTCTCCCGCTCCTCCTCACCCCTTCCTACTGTTGCCCATCTTCCCTTTTTTTTATCGATTAATTTATTCTTTTACACGCATGATCCTGGTGAGGCAGTATGCTGTTCGTAGGGGATAAGCGATCGACGTTATCACTCGTTGAACCTAGCGCGGCGTATGACTGTATGTTTTTTATACATATATACAACATCGCGTTAAGGATGTAAATATACGATATATTTGTAAATAGAAAACTGTTATTATTTCTTCTCTGTGTGCCACCCTGTCCTGTATATTATAGTGCATAACATAATGGATTGTTTCGACGGATTTGGAGACAGTGAAAGTGATATTTTAATGAAAAATGTGTGTTTCGGGTATCCTACAAACATATGTGCTCGGTTTGCTTCAAATGTTTTCGAACTGAAATTGAAACAGTAGTTTTCCGTAAAACGACGATGCTCTACATCATCAAATATTACAAATAGCATTCTATGCAGAGATCTACTGTTCACAGTAATTACAGAAGCTCTCTCTAGTGTTCTCGTTCGAGATGGTGTCACTGTTTGATTATCCATCGTATTGGTATAATTCGGCTACATTATACCGATCCCCATGTTACCCAAATTGGAAACAATGACGGAGGAAAAATAATGTAAAGTCATTTTTACATATTTAGGATATCGACGACTACTTCCTCAGCCATCTTGCAAAAGAATTGTCAGAGCTCTTTCCAGTGTTTGTGTAATTATCATGAACAATATATCACTTTAGAAGGAAACTACTTTCAATAATTTCCGATCAAAAGCTTGAATGTCACACGAAAAGTTGCTGTTTGAACTTTAATTCGAAAACTTTTGGGACAAATCGTGTATCTAGTTACTACTGCAGTTCTTTCTTCATTAAAGAATAGATCATACAATTTATAATCTAATGTTGAGTTACAACTTTACAAATTCGTATTTTTCCTTTGGGTCTCTAGCATGTAAGCATAAAATGGAATAAAGATATCAGATGTTTTGTCACACAGAGTAAATCCTGATGAAAAATGATTCACAACATGTGGCTTATTGTTAGTTTAAACTGTGACATAAATTATGTCTTAATCGTTCCGCAATGTTTTCTAATCGTCCTTCGAAGCCACAATGCAAAAGTTAACACTTCTTCATGAATATGTAAGTACCTATACAAGATACCTCCTAGTTGCGTGTGTAAACTAGTCTTACGCAAATCAATAAAAACTTCATGCACATTCACATACACTGTACACAGAGTTGGGCAGAATTTCATTCGAATAATACACAGTGAAAAGCAGCAGTATCTAAGGGTGTCGTTCTGAACTTTAAATAGTTAATGAGATTAAATAATTGTTCGACAAATGTCGATTCATTCGTAAAGAAATATTATATTATTATAAAAATTGAAATTTCCACGTTTAAACAATTAAAAATGACGAAATACTTTGTTTTATCTTTTATTCGTTATTCGATCGACTTTTTATCTAGATAATTAGTTTACCTATTTCTGACTGTACAGTAACTGGATAAATAAACTACATTTCTGTCCAAATTAGGATAAGATCTTCTTTCTCGTTAGCAGACAAGAAGAACGGTACTAGTACTGAGCTGTAAAAGAACAAAGAAAAAGTCTGGAAAACACGATGAAAATTTTTTTAATTTTGTAAATTGAAATGTGCCTTAATCATTTTTTATCAATAAAGCCCTGAACAATGTTTGTTTTGTATTTTGAACGTTAATGGACTATTATTCAGATGTACTTTATATGCGATTAAGTAATTATTTAAATGTTAAAAGTTTCGGGGCCACCATTTCCCCTTTCCAATCGAGCTGAAACTTGACACAGATTATTTTTTTATTAATTGGAACTACTTTTAGGGGTGTCGCGAAAAAGATTCGAAAGATGAAAATAAGAGTCACCCTAGTGTACATACACTTTTACCTTAAGACAATCTGTTTACATTTAAAATGTTTTATGTAATAGAGATTTGTCATTCAACAAGATTTTTCTAAAGATCACTCATCACCAGCAGAATCAGCACCGAAGTAACACGTCTGAAATTGAGGTAACGCCAAGCCTAGCTTGTTTTCGCATTTCCGGCAACTATTCCCTTGGCTGGTATTCATAAGCAAATGCCGAAAGCATTCAAATTCTATCAACACCGGGATCTCGAATTCGGATAGGGAAAGCTTCAAAATCTCGTTCAAATAACTTCAAATAAACGTTGCTCCCGCCGCAAAAGCCGTCCACGCATGGACACCCGATAGCGATTCCCAAGCATCTGGCTCTGCCTCTGTTTGTCTCGATTGCACCCGTTTTCCCTTTACGTTGCTCGTTCGAGCGGCCGTAATCTCAACTTCCAGCAACCGAGATTCGCGTTTCAAGCTCGCCGAGCGCGCGCACGCACGTCCCGTTCAGCAGCTCGATGTTTTTCAGCAACGGACCCGAAAACGTCCAGGCGAAAGTGCTTCTTACGAGGAAATAAACACCTGGTCCGCCTCTGGCCACGGGATATGCCTGGCACGAGATGGTGAAATGAAAACGCATGAGGGGAATTAGGCATCCTTCGCTAAGTAGGATTACGGTTATGTAAATGAAACGCTATCGCGCTTCGGTTAAGTTAGCGCGGACAGTTAGCGCGTCCCTGTCCTCTCTTCCCACTCGTTAAAATCGATTCACCGGGCGCATTTTTTATCGGGACTCACGGATGGTTCCCTTTCCTGATTTTCGTGTTTCTTTCCGCTCTACCCTTCGGTCACTCCCACGGTCGCGTACCCCGGGATTCTCCTCGTTTCCTCCATTATTTCGTTCTTCGCGAAGCAGACAACGCTGCGATCATAAGGTTCTCCCTTGGCAAACTGGAAACTCAACTAAACTATGGGACTGTTCGCACGTTTTCGGTTATAAAACCCGGGCACATGCACACGGTCACGCGCAAGATTTCCGCTCGGTTAATTTGTCCCCCGGGGAGCTCCCCCCCCCCCACCCGTTAATTATCCGCCCTTCTGATTTTAATGTCTTCTGATGTGGCTCGATACTTAGCGCCGCTAATAAACGTCCGCTCCGCACCGAAATAATGTCGAGCTACGTCGCTGATCTGTTTTCATTTATTCATTTCAATATTACTTTCTATGAGAAAAGCACTATAGACCACATTACTCCTTACTTGCGACATATTTTCATCGGATAGACGACAATTTGATATCGATCGATCTAGTTTAAACAATCTGAAGAAAATACTACAGCTATTAGCTTTTCTGAAATAAGAAAACCTTTATCAAAATATAGTGTATAAAGTGGGCGCTAATAACTCTGATCTTAGAGGTTGATGCGACTATAAAGATTAACTTAAAAAAGAAAGAAATGTCTTTTAACACTAAACCTATCACGACCGGTCGAATGACCGGTTTTGCCGTTCTAATTCCTATCTCTGTGAAGGGTTCGGTAGGTTTAGTGTTAAGTTACAGGGAAATTTCGTTATGGATCTTTGTTATTGACAGGGATGAAAGTCCAGAAGTTAGACAGCATCTGGGATATGAGAGTATCGAGAAGTGATCAATTACTGTTTCTTGAACATTGTCAATAACTGTTTGTCCTGTCAACAGCATCTTTGGAATTCAGTTCTTTAAATTTTTATCTTGGCTTTTCAGAGATAACATTTAATATGTAGGAGATCTGATGGGACAGGCGGTCTGTGGAGACGTTTTCCCAGTCGCTTGGGTTTCTGGTAGCGGCCGTTAGGTGGCGAGTTTTCACGCAAGCGGTAATTAGAGCCTTTAGCTACTTAAGGGGCAATGCCGATCTACAACACATCGTCTTTTCTTTTTGTCCTCTAAATAATGTC
Organism: Dufourea novaeangliae; assembly: GCF_001272555.1. Lineage (NCBI taxonomy): Eukaryota > Metazoa > Arthropoda > Insecta > Hymenoptera > Halictidae > Dufourea > Dufourea novaeangliae. The sequence continues at coordinate 761,145 of NW_015373919.1, read as the reverse complement.
ACAAGTATTCCGTCCTCAATATGGACTTTCTTTATTCATGGTATATTAATTTTTTTGGGCGGCTAAAATGCTCCTTTCAAAATCTAGGAAATTCCTAACAACCCCTTTTGAAATAATCGGACAATAATGTATTCGGCGCGCGTATAACTGCACCTAATTCAAAGTCCCTTTACGTTAAAATAGTTTGTAACAATTGAATACCGTCCTACTTTCCGGTAATAAAGACATTTCCAAATTACGTGGTACAATGAGCCACCGTGCAGTCTCGTTATTGCCTCCATTTACGATAGGGTTGCTTAAGGTGAAACGTATCTGACCAAAACGCTCGACGTCGCGGTGCAGTTTCATTTATACATACCAGCCCACAGTGGAATGCAATTTTTCGCCAATTTCAGGAGATTTACGATAACTCTCCTTTACAAACTTTGAAATTATCAAATACATGCTGGCTTTCAATGCACCAGTGTATTAAAAGGTTTTTGGATATCTGGGATGATCTAGTTCGATTTTTTCATGAGCAGTCGTTTTCTGAGAAGTCAGACGCTGCTAACACTTTTTTTAGCATTACTCAACAGACCTGACATGAAAGGTTATTTTTATTTTCTAGAATATTCATTAAATATATTAAATGCTTACAATGCCTTTTTCCAAAGTAGAAGTACGATGGTATAGGAATTACAACCTTATTCGGCAAGGCTGCTTCAATGTTTTTTACGTAGATTTTTAAAACCTTTGCTTTTGAAGCATTTCAATTTTATTCGTCAAGTTAATTTTAGCCGTAAATCTAACCAACTTCCACCAAATCAAGTGGATTTTGGTAGTGAATGTTCAGAATATTTGGAAAAGGCATTGAGAAACGGAATGACAGAACTTAAAGTGAATTCTTTTCGCGAAAATTGTTTGAAGTTTTACATGGTAGTTTGTAATGAAATTAGGAATCGTCTTCCTCATGACGATATTTTTTTAACATAATTAACGGTTTTCAAACTGATGTACGCGGTCCAATGTATTGATGGAAATTTAACCTTCCAGCATGTCAGGTCTGTCGCTCGATGGTTACGGTTACACAATGCCGACGATACACAAAAAGAATGGGACTTTTTGTATTGTGGCACTTCCAGTGTAGAGAAGCAGAATTGGTCCAAATTATCACTCGATAATATGTGGGTGGACCAATATCTGTAGATATAAAAACCCACAAGTTCACCTTGTTTTCAATCTTACTTCGCTTCTTAGCATTGTAAGATGTTTACCACATTCGAATGCGGAAGCCGAACGCATATTTTCCATGCTTCCCGACATCAAATCTAAAAAAACGGAACAAAATAGGAGTTGACCTTCTTAATTCTATTTGTGTGGTGAGAACATCACTCGAAGCTAGACACGAGACTAGCCGCACCATGTCTGTCCACGATAAACATTTAGATCTGATGTCGGGGAACAATTTATATGCAAGTTCGTCCCGCTCGGATAAGTTGAAACAGTTGACCTTGCACGCATACGTACAGAATTAGCGTTTCCACCATTTTGTCCGGCCAATTTTCAAGTAATAATATAATTACAATTGTATGATAATCGCTTGTGCCTTTATCTGTTCCGCGTGTCATTCCCGTACATTTTCAGCAACGGATTAATTTTCATCACGACGAACAAGATAAGTTTTCAATAATATTTACAGTTTATTTTATACCATTACAATTATAATTATTATCTAATTCATGTGTTCATTTCTTTTCCGATATAGACAATTAAAAGACCAGTCAGCGTAGTATGTGCATGGACTTATCCAAAGAAAAAGATAAGTTTATAACAACCTTAATATTTTATCTTCCATTATTCATATTCAGATTTCAACTGTGTACTTATTTGTCTTCAGATGCAGAAAAGTAACGAACCGTTCGGCATCGCTTATGCGTGGACCATAAATAAAAGTAACATCTAATTGTAAAAATAATTTGTGTATATACATAATATAAGAGAATATGTATTTGTGTAATATAAAATTTAAATATTAAAGAGGAATATATACGTCTCCCATTTTTGTAAAATGCTTCTTAAATCAATATTTTTGAACCTTTTATTCTAGTGGCAAATTACAAACTAAAATTACACAATAATTAAAAATAAAAAGTAAAACCGTCGTATCGGGATACGAACGGAATTTTGGACGGGGTCTTCGTCATGAGCGCGTCAGAGAAATCATACAGCCCTCGGCGTTTAGGACGTAAACTTCAGGTTGCTTGGAATTTGGGATTTTTGACCTGGCTTGGGCCACTCGCCCGTCGCGTCGTAAACGTGTGACGTAGGACTTTTGCCGAGGACACCTGAAGCAGAGCGTACACGGACAGAGGTAGAAAACGCTTGTGTTGGGGAGTCGCCGAGTAGGACGTAGTGGAGGCAGAGCTCACGGACAGGATAGTATATGCTTGTGTAGAATAACCACGGGAAGCATGGAGAGGGTATGCGCTTGCGTGAAAATCCCACGATTATGGCATCAGTGGTCTGGGGTAGGGGTCATCTATCGTCAGCCTCACTGACGAGTCTTGGTAGACGATTCCCGAGACGAAACGTCATCTTTTTGATCCGCCTACAAATAGTATCAACTTTGTTATCGATAATTTTACATTTATTGTTTGAAGTCCTGATAATGCATTTAATATTTCGTAACTCTTAATGTAAAATCTGGGTTTATTTATGAGGATTATTTAATGCAACATGGAGTAGATACAAACGCTGTTGAAAATCATTATTTAGGAGTTCTTTTCGAATTACCTTTGTATATTGTGTATTATTTTTTCATTTACAGTCTTTCGATAATTAAACTTTCCTATTACTTTCTCATTCAGTAGATTTTTCATTAAACTTCCTTGGCTACTAAAATGTGAGAATAGTTCTAATGGTATATGGTTCTATGGTATATTGTTGTATAAGTTAAAATTAAGTAGGTGAATAATTATTAATCGAACGAGTTTGGGGCACTTGTACGTTTCTGAGGATTCGGGTAGAAAGTATCATACTTTCTAATCTTGTATAATTTTATTGTGAAATGCTATCGAAGGAATCAAACACAACAAAAGAAGCATTAGAATGGAGAAACGGCCTCGCCGTGGAAAGGAGGAAAGATTTTTTTGCCATTAAAAGTTGTTTTAAAAATGAACGACAGACATATTATCAATTGAAAGTTATCTTTATAAGAGTACAGAGTAGAATTCTCAAGAAAATAAGCATAGAGAATGAATAGTGGAGTTATGAATTACTCAAAATCGTAAAAGAAATTTTATTTGAATCGCTTAATCATATTGCTGGAAACTTTCAACCTAGATTAGCTTGTTTTGATCTATTTTCATTATACATTATGTATAGTGGTGCTGGGTTATTGAATCCTCTTTAATCCGGTACTCCTCACTTATGACTTATTAACAATATTTCATATTTCTCCAATTAGGAGATTTTACTGTTTTATGAGTATTTGCTTGTTAAGCTTTATGATCGTTCAGTACCTTTTAGATGTCGAATATCATGTGCGCCAGGTATAACAGTCTTGCGATCGTTCCAAGTAATCAAGCTTTGCGCTACCAACGTATTTGTTTGTCAGACTATAGTATATCTCATGACTATTTATGTATAATACCATTTTTGGTTTCTGTATTTTGCACTTAAGATCCAATAGAATCATGGAAATCGTGTATTGCAGCGTATTAGAAATTACAACAGGTCACTACAAAGTCAAACACTATACATTTGTGCGGATCAAAATTGCGTTATTGTTTCACAGTTATTCACACAAGATTAGGAGCTTTAGACGGTTTTCTACTTTTGAGATGCAGTATATTTTGAAATCTTATGGACTATTTTTGATAACTTCAATGGGACTTTAATGTATTTTTTTAGTTGAATCTAGTGTTAATACTTGCCAAAATTAGCAACGAAAGATCTTATAAATTAATCGAGAATGACGATTTACAGTAACTAGAGAATGAAATTTTCTACAGTAATTCGTAAAGACAAGAGTAAACACACGGTTTTCTTTCATCTCTTAAGTAGGTACCGTGTTGGTTTCAGAATAAAATACAAAACTCGTTGGATCTGATGTAAATATTATTCGTTATGTCGCGTCCGTCCGCGTGGATTTCTCTTTCGAATCCGCCTGGAGTTGTAAATTCCAGGCTCGACCGTCGTGGTACGCGTCCGGTTGCGAACTGTTGCCCGCCAAATTAATTTTAGGCAACTGTTTCAATTTCTTAGTGAGAAAAACGAATAATTGCTCGACCGTTGGAGCTGGCGAATCGTGATGCGAATGTTGTCGAATGATTGTTCGATTGCGAGTTAATGCGAATGAATTGAGTCCGTGTGACTCTAGTCGTGACGAGTATGTTTTGCGAACGAGTGTTTGCGAACGAGTGTTTTCTACTGAATGTTTTCGACTGAATGTATCTTTTCGACTGTCTGTTCGAGTTTCGTGTGACGTCGCGCTTCCTCAAAGTTTGATGAAGGCGTGACCAAAACTCGCCTCCTTATTGGTGATGCCCTGAAGGGGAAGGCAAATTTCTCGGGTTTTTCACGCGACGCGGAGGTGGAATACCTCTCCTTCAGGGCGAAGCGGACGTCAGGAAAATATCGCGCACGTGGTCGCGGTGCGAGTTGACCGCGACGAATTTTCGAGTCTCTCAACGGTAGGGTTTTATGATTATATTGTCTGCGAGTCAGCGCGCCCCGGTAAGGCCCGGCGCGGATGGGTCCCAGGTTACCGAGCGCATGTGGCGGACTGCAGACCAAATGTTCGCTTCTTTTGTCTATTATTCTCTTTGTGTTAACGAAATTAAAATTGCAAAGGGTCGGTCTTGCAAAATATATAAATTGACTGAAAAAAAAGGAATAAAATAATAAAAAGTAACGGTATCGTCTGACTGTATAACCGTCGTTTCGGTCTACGACGGAACAGTTATTATATTTTACAGAGCCTTATAGGCTACAAACGCATAGAATCCACAGTCCAATAATATGTAACCATTTATAGTTTTGTGATAGGTAGGTGTACCGAAGCTAGTACAATGTATCAATAAATTCTATTGTCAGATAAGCAGAACATATCTCCCATGAAATTTATACAAATTTTCTATCGCTAGTTACTGACCAATTTAATTAATTAGTACTACTCACAAGTTTCATCAACCCGTACACTACATGATCTTCTCCACGAAGCAACTAAGAACTCAATCACCCTCAAAAGTCATAGTTACATGTTTATGAAACAGTCGTCGGGCATTCTTCCTGTCTCCTCGTCACCTCGAGGCGATGCATTTGAACAAAACTGGAAATCGCGTAGAAGATTTTAGGTCGAAGATATAATCATCACGCACGAAAGGCACACGAGGAGGAGGAGGAGGAGGTACTTTGTTGAAACCATTTGAGCCCATTCAAAAAGTGTCTTTTCCTCTTGTGTCGTTGTACCCCCGCCTCCTTCACCACTTCACGGCGGCGAATTACTTCGCGAACGAAGTTAACAGCGAAGAGGACAAAACGTGGTAACGACCACCGCCACGCCAACAATAATAACAACAACGCGGGAATGAATTTCGTTAGTGTTGAAGCCTTGGTGGAACCTAATGACTTCCACCTCGTGTAGCTTTAATCGAGATCCGTATCATCCGGGCGGTTTCGGTTCCTGGAGGAGGGCTAGGTGACGAGGAGGGATTGCTCCGGAGATCTCGAAGGAGGGTTTTCAGGGGTAGCCAGGGGGAACGTATGCATTTCTCGCGGAGCTCGGAAGTGCTTTATTTCCATAGTGCGTTGGTATCCGTACACACCGACAGTCATACTGATCTCTGGAGGCACGTTGTTGCCTTCTGGGTGGTATATGTATACAGAATATAAGACGGTTTTTGAGAGAGAGAGAGAGAGAGAGAGAGAGAGTGAGAGAGCGTACTGTTCACTGGTACGCCCGGCGCGGCTCGTTCGCCGACGGCAACATTGTCTTTCTTTCGGGATGGTGAATAGTCGCTAAAAGTAAAATTTAAGAAAATAAAATACCATCCTCCCCCGCAGGCCTGCTGCCGGTCTTCTTAAACTGCGTCAACAGTGCGCGCTCTGGCTCTCCTCGGTACAGCTTAGCGCGTGACTGAACGCTTTGGGGGGCGTTGTAAGTGTTCCGTTGAAGAGAAGTAATTTCAAGTGTGAAAGGTGAATATCACTTTCTGCCGGATTCAGGACCATGGTGGGAAAGTAACATTTTCATAGTCCATACACTATCGCTCGTATGTTTTAGGAAAACTGGTCTGTATGAAGAACATCTGATGTATCGTGGAAATGATATATGTATTTTAGGACACGTTCATTACTTCATACTGGCATAACCGTTGTCCATCGAGCTTCAATGTCCCCTACATAAAATTTATTTCAGGCTTGTGGCTAGTTCGTAATGCCGTGTACATATTATTTACTCCATATTCGATACGTGTCCTAATACTTATTAGCGGGAGTGTGTATTAGTACGTTTCAAGGAATGCACGAGGCATATTTATTTAATCTAATATGATGAAGAATTTATAACACTTCAATTCTTGGAAATATGAGTCTGTTTAGATAGTTCACTACAGTCCCAATTTCTACTGTCAGGTTTCATTCCTAAATTCAAAGACCGGCGATCATTGTTTATACATATGTATGTATAGCAGACTTTACAAATGAAACAGCCTACCGCGTATTATGTTGATCATGTAATACTGAATATCAAATTGTAAGAATGCCTTCACTGATAAACTCTCTAAAATACGACTTTACTTTTCAGTACACAAAGAAAACTACTTCACAGATAGATTTACAGAAATTGAAATAAAAGAGAAGAGTGTTTAGGTAGTAAATAGAATAGACGCTACATTCAAAAGTTATTAAAATTTGTATGATATCGAGTAGTTCAACTGTTTGTGTGTCCAGCCCATGGCAGTTATAGATTGATGTGGCTCGCTTGGTAGATGTTGTACACCTTCCACCATTTACTTATATTTGTACTTTGTATTATAGGAACATGTACATTATTACAGTGTATTCTTTGCTTTAAAATATTTTCAGGTATGTCGTAATCAAATATTCATGTTTAATTTATAATACTTAGTTCCCCGACGACTCGCGTGTAATGCGGACGTGTTTATCAACAGCTACAGCTATCGAGTTCTGTCTAAGCGTTCAAGTCAAGAATCTCTAGCTATCAAAGCGAATAGTACTCCTGAGTATACAAAACATAGTGTGTTTTTACCTATCAGCAGTCAATCAAGGCCAACTGTGAAAATTCAAATTCATATTCAAGTTATAACAAAATTACCACGCATTAGGCTAAGTTAAAGTTTTAAGCCTTTCGACTAGTATGCCGGTTGTTTTATCGGTCATATCTAGATCGAAATGGCATTAAGTCTTTCGCAAATCTTTGACAAGGATTCGCATCCAGAAGGAAATGACAGCTGCACGAGAACTTTTCCACCAGCATGGCAAAAGGAACCATCACAAAAAAGCACAAACTCCAAGAACAAACGAATTCCAGAAGTAGACGCACGCAACGTAAAACAAAAAACAGTTCACACGACGAACAATGTACCGACATCAAACAGATTCACGGCACTGGAATCATTAAATGATTGTGAAATGCCTGAAAACCCTGCACCTATAAAAATACCTCCTCCACCACCGATCTTTCTCGAAAATATTCTAGACATACAAACCATGACAAATGCATTAGAAACAGTAGTCAGTAAAAACCAATACAGCTTAAAAGCAACCAACGACTTTGAAATTATCAAATACATGCTGGCTTTCAATGCACCAGTGTATTAAAAGGTTTTTGGATATCTGGGATGATCTAGTTCGATTTTTTCATGAGCAGTCGTTTTCTGAGAAGTCAGACGCTGCTAACACTTTTTTTAGCATTACTCAACAGACCTGACATGAAAGGTTATTTTTATTTTCTAGAATATTCATTAAATATATTAAATGCTTACAATGCCTTTTTCCAAAGTAGAAGTACGATGGTATAGGAATTACAACCTTATTCGGCAAGGCTGCTTCAATGTTTTTTACGTAGATTTTTAAAACCTTTGCTTTTGAAGCATTTCAATTTTATTCGTTAAGAGAAAAAATTTTATTTATAGATATGATATTTTTTTATCATTAGAAACAGTAGTCAGTAAAAACCAATACAGCTTAAAAGCAAACAACGACAATATAAAAATCCTACCGAAAGATGCGGAGACGTACAGAAAAATAACTAAATACTTCAAAACAATAAATGCTAAATTTCACACGTACCAACTCAAGCAAGACAGGGCATGTAGAGTTGTACTACGCAATATACATCACTCAGTAAATACGGACGAACTGAAGGAGGAGTTCTTGGCAATGGGACACGAGGTATTAAATGTATCTAATATCAAGCATAATAAAACACACCAGCCATTGTCGATATTCTTTGTTGATTTAAGACAGAAACATAACAACAAAGAAATATACCAAATAAAGAGACTAATGAACTGTATTGTTCAAATCGAACCACCTTACAAGAAAAGAGAAATCGTACAGTGCAAAAGATGTCAACAATATGGACACACACAGCGATGCTGCAACCATAATTTCCGTTGCGTTAAATGTGCTGAATTGCACCCCACCACAGAGTGCAAGAAATCAGCTGATGCTCTATGTGGAGGTGACCACCCCTCCAACTATAGAGGCTGTTCAGTTAACAAGGAGCTGCAACAACGTAAATTTCCAAAACCAAGACCTAAAATAGTATCTAATCAACCCATAATGAACCAATAGAGTACACCAACAACGAACGAAGTAAACGCTAATCTCCCCACCACCTATGCAGAAGCGGTAAAACCATACTCCAAGGAACACACGGTCAACGAAGGTAATACTGCGAATAACAACCTTGACGCCATCACGCAAGCCTTAGTAAAATCTCTCAACAAACTAGAGCAAATACTCATAAGACAAAACGAACAAATCAATAACATGATAACCCTACTGACAACAATAGTAACAAAAATGGCGACAAATTCATGACCTATAAAACTATACGTATTGCACTGTGGAACGCAAACGGGCTCATGCGATGCAAACACGAGCTAGAAACCTTTATCACCAGCCAAAAAATTCAAGTTGTACTCATCTCCGAAACAAACTTCACTGAAAAAAATTATTTAAAGATCAGAGGATACGATGTGTACACGACACAACATCCCAGTGGCAAAGCACACGGTGGTACCGCCATAATAATCAAATCAAATATAAAACATTATGTACTCCCAAATTATAATCATGATTACGTACAATCGACGAACATAGTAATACAGAGTTGGCATAGCCCTATTACCATATCAGCAGTTTACTGCCATCCTAAACACAAAATAACTAAAGAAGACTTCAATACCTTCTTTGCAAGCCTGGGCAATGAATTTCTCGCAGGTGGCGATTTTAACGCAAAAAATGACTTCTGGGGATCGAGAATCACAAATCCAAAGGGCAGAGTACTCCTACAAAGTTTACGAACAAATAAACTAAAACACATAAGCACTGGTGAACCGACGTACTGGCCGACTGACCTAAATAAAATACCAGACCTACTCGACTTCTTCATCACCAAAAGTCTTCCACCACGCTATATTCAAATTCACTCCTGTACTGATCTCTCGTCCAATCACTCACCAGTCATAGCGACCTTAAATGCATCCATAGTTGAAACTCAGTCACGGCAAACCATCCACAATAAATACACAAACTGGACACTATTTCGGGAACTCGTTAACGCTTCAACTACATTCAGCCTCCCACTAAAAACAGAAAATGACGTAGAAGAAGCAGTAGAATATTTAACACACCATATAGTTGAAGCAGCCAAATCTGCAACACCTACAATCGTGCATCCTACCTATACCGAATACCCTGACTTCATTATGAAACAGATTGCCGAGAAGAGGAAGAAAAGACGAACGTGGCAATACTCTAGATCTCCCGCTGACAAAAGACTACTGAACAGAGCAACTAGAAAACTCAATCGACTACTGGCGGCATACAAAAATGAATCCTTGAACGAGTATTCAAACAAGTTGTCACCAACAGAATTCACCGACTATTCCCTCTGGAAGGCAACTAAAAGGATCACAAAGCCACAAGAAAAAATCCCATCTATCCGAAACCTGCAAGTATGCTGGGCCAGGAGTTCTCAGGAAAGGGCAGACGCATTTGGCACCTATCTAGCTGAAGTATTCAAACCATTTCCTTCAAATTCTCAATCGGAGGAAGATCAAATAAGAAGAATACTTGCAAACTCCCCACCAGCTATCTCCACCCATCAAACCGTTCACAACCGAGGAAGTCAGAATAACGATATATACTGGAATGAATCCTAAAATGGCCCCTGGACACGACTTAATCACAGGTAAAATAGTCAAAGAGCTTTCTAAAAAAAGTATCGCATTATTAATGCCTCAATATTCAATGCCGTACTACGCATCGGTCATTTTCCTAACCAGTGGAAAATTTCAAACATCATAATGATAAACAAACCTGGTGAAGCCTCACACGAAATATCATCATTCTACCACTATTTTCAAAGTTATTCGAAAAATTGTTGCTAAAACGCATAGAACCCGTATTAACGGAATTGAAGTTAATACCAGAACACCAATTCGGCTTTAGTAAACAGCACTCGACTCTCCAACAAGTTCATAGGTTAGTTGACCATATACGAAAAGATCTAGAAAGCAAACGATATTGCTCTGCTGCTTTTATAGACATTAAACAGGCATTTGACAAAGTCTGGCATCCCGGTATTCTGTATAAGTTAAAAAAACTTCTTCCGCACTATCTCTATATTTTAATACAATCATACTTAACTAATAGAAAATTCAAAGTGCGACTTCAAGTTATAATTACCCCAGCCTACCCGATCAATTCCGGAGTTCCACAGGGAAGCGTGCTTGGGCCCTTCCTGTACCTGATCTATACTGCAGATATACCAACTTCTACAAAAGCAACCACAGCCACATTTGCCGATGACACAGCAATACTTGCCTCTCACGAGGACCCCTCTGAAGCTACTAAAAACTTGCAGGAGCACCTAAACAATATAGCAAGCTGGCTCAAAAAATGGAACATACACGTAAATGCAAACAAATCGGTTCATACGACTTTGTAAAAACACATGTCCTCCAGTGGAGCTAAACGATACAATAATCCCACAAAAAGAATCAGTTAAATATCTCGGTATGACCCTCGACGGAAGATTAACATGGAAAAAACATATACAAACAAAATGTGCCTGGCTTAAGATAAAAGCGAAGAAACTATACTGGCTGCTTGGAGGACATTCAAAATTAAAACTAGAAAATAAACTATTGATTTACAAGATTATACTCAAACCTATTTGGACTTATGGTATCCAGCTATGGGGAACGGCCTCCAATTCGAATATAGAAGTTCTGCAAAGATTTCAATCTAAAACTTTCCGCATCATATGTAACGCCCTATGGTACGTCTGTAACGATACAATACACAACCACCCGGCAACGTCTACAGTTAAACAAGAGATTTCAAACAACAGCAAACGCCATATACAACAGTTATCACAACATAAAAACCCACTAGCTTTAGAAACTAGCGCACACCGACACCAGAACATATAGATTAAAAAGATACTCCCCCCTATTTCTAGTAAACAGATACAGATAATAATAAAACCTAATGACAGTGTAAACCATAACAGCGAACACGTACACATATTTATACACATATAAACACAATGATTTAATGTAACCACTATAAGTTACACACACGTCACGATACAATGTCAACATATTTACTTATAATTCCGTAGAAGGAATTGATTGTAAATACTTCAAATTAAATAAAAAAAAAAAATTTATAATACTTAAAAATTTGTAACCATAATTTCTTAGAATGATGAAGTACGTGAGAATTTCCTGGTGACGGTGTATTTGCCTTTAAGTTACTCAAACATTACCTTACGGTCTATTAAACGAAGCTTTAAATAGCGTAATATGAATATTAAATGTCGTTCCTATGCCATGGCTTTCTTTTTAATGAAAAATTCTGTTCACTCAAATCCACTAAATGATTTCCGACGGAAACTGAATGTTTTATATTCCGCTCCACGGGTCATCTGCTTTTCTCGAAGCAACTGGTTTTCGTAATCAGAGAAAACCAGAATATTATTGTGCGTAGTTAAGACGGGAAGCGACATGCAAACGAACATAGAGACCAGCGTGGTCTATACTTCTGAGTGGATTGCTGTTTCGCATCCCGAAGAAATAATCAACAAATGGGGATCAACGAAATCTACGTTTCTGTTCGAATGTAACCTTATCTCATTAAATAGTTTATTAAATACAATGATTACCGCATGCCTAAGTTGGTATGTTCATTATAATTATGTTACATTTATTATTAATTCGACTGTCATAGCTACTTTCTCCCTCATCTTCGAGAAGGAGTATGAAAGTTTGTAAAGCTATTGTGACCAGTGAACATTTTCAAAAGTTACAAATATGTAGTTGCTGCTGAAATTTTAGTTAAAATCGATTGACACAAGCAATCTACATTACTCGCAGTACAAATCGATCTATAGGTGAATATAGAGTGCATTGAATTTGTTTGTATTTTTGTATTTTATTTATGCCCATTAGAATATCCGTTATACATGGAGGATTGTATACAGGGTGACCCAAAATAGGTGTAAGTCCTTGAAAAGGGTGATTCCTGGGGTGATTTGGTACAACTTTTCCCTTGATGAAAAAGTTTTTCGAGGCTTTGTTCACGAGATATTAACGAATAACCCTGACCAATCAGATCGCGAGTCTGCCAGCTGAGTTTCGGTGGTAGCGTTGGCTACGCGCTGCGCTTATACTACGAACAAGCAATTCGGTATGAATCGAAGGAAACTGTCTAGAATAACAACTGAGAAAGACGTAACAAATAAAATTGTACATTTCATTTTCATTCGCTAATTTGTTATTTACTATTCTACGCAGTACCGTTCAATGCCTGCCGACTTGCCTGTTCGCAGTACAAGCGCAGCGCGTAGTCAACGCTACGTGGGAGCTCAGCCTTAGCAGGCAGACTCGGGCTCTGATTGGTCGGGGTTTTTCGTTAATATCTCGTTAACAAAGTCTAGGAGAACTTTTTCGCTAGGGAACAAGTTGTTTCGAATCACCCAGAAATCACCCCTTTTAAGGACTTACACCTGTTTTGGGACACCTTGTATTACATTAGTGTAATATGATAGATCATATATGTATATTACATTACCGCCCATTACAAAATTGTGTGTAGGATAATTACGAAAATTATTTCTATTTTAATACTATATAATAGTTATAAGCTGTTTTTTTAATAGTATTTTTCTCAGTTGTATTCCTAATTATTCTTGCTTCTATAGCGACTGATATTTTTTGGTTACATCGCAAGGCCATCATTGGCTCCTTGCCAATTAAGTATATGTATACAAATAATTTCTAATCCCTATCCCTATCCCAAACTATCTGCTAAAAAAGGCATCTCTTCTTAATACTTATTGGATTATGAGGCTATGAAATAAACTGGTGAACACTATATTCGTTTAATTATGCAATTTATTCAAAGCACTCGGAAGGCGCGTCTTTATATTCTGGAGGAAACTTCCAGAAGTGGCGAGCACCGTGACGCGATCAGAAAACAACGACATCACGTTTTTCAGGGACGATCGGTCCCGCTCGTAACGAAACAACGTATCGTTAGGAATGAAGTTGAATCTTCTCAAGCATTGAACAAAATATAATAGATCTTTTATATATATTCATTAATATTATAAAACCAACAATACTCCTTTACTTCGATTATAAATTTCTTCATCCCTAGTTCTAAGAACGCCTGATCCTCTTTATCTCTCTAGTTACAAATGTTCACGTCCACTTAGACTTCTGGACAAAATTCATCTAATTTTCATTACCTACTCTCACGATACAATAATGCAGACTTCTAATGTTTTCCTATGTTTTTCTGATTTATTATGCTATTCATAAACCGATACAACAAAGTACTATACATTCTTAGAAAAAAAATGAATTCTCACCGTTAAATTGCACACGAATAAATTATTATTCAGAACGCATCATTAATTTCTCTGGCATAGTATACTTTATTAGCGACGAAGAAATTTCCGTTTCCAGTAAAACAATCAATTCGCAAGTCGTATTTCGCTGTTCTTTGGCACCCTTCGCCCAAGAACAGATACAACAATTCTCGGAAAATCGTGAGAATTCATAGACGTCAGGCGGAATATTGTTCCGCTTGATCGATCGTCAGTTCAACGGGGTTAATCGGAAAATCTCCGTACAAAATCCGGCCCTCGTGGGGGAAGAACGACGGCTACGGGACACGGCTGAAGTACAGGCTGCGTAACAACGAGAGGGAAAAATGACAGACGACGATAGAAGAGAGCGACGGGGCGCGAGAAGGTGGGCGGCTAGGAGTAGGGGTGGCTGGATGGAGAAGTAGGGGAGGCGGCGTTCCAAACCGAGAATAGAGAAAAACTATCGGGCGTGGGAAAGGGAGCGAACGAGTCTAGAAGGAATTCCATAAAAATCGGTGAAATATGCATAGTGCCGCGGAACGTGGAGGAGCGTCGCGACGTTGTCGAGTGTATCCGGGGAAACGGAAATCCCAGCACGAAGAAGAGAACGGACTGCGGGGAAAACGAAAGAAAATGAACGGCGAGGAGGAGATGGAAACAGGTGGAGGAAAAAGGGTACCAGTAAGAGTGAAGGAAGAAGATGCAGTATGAGCGGCTGAAAAAGAGGTTGTAGAAGGAGGATTTCGAGGGTAGGTGCCGCACAACAGATAAAGGACAGAAGGTTGGAGAGCGAACATTTGAAACGTCTTCTCGAACGAAATCTAATTTTGGCACTACGGCGAAACTAAGCTATTTTCTTCGCTATATGCACGCGCAACGCCGTGCACAAGTGGTTATATCGGTGTTTTTCACTTCTCATACTACTTGCACCCTTTAAACCCCCTCGTGCGCTAAAATTTCGTGTTATCAAAGAGATGAACCTACCGTCTCAAAATGCGCGTGGAATGACCAACAAATTCTACTTTCGCATTTTTATTAGTCTTTTTACATAAGGCTAACTAATATTAGGTTCCCTGGAAATTAATGCTGGTTTTATGTTTGTATTATATTCAACAGTTTCTTAACAATAACGGATTCTGTAAAGTATACCTATAAAATTGTACTTTATTTTACAACTTATTTTTTGCTCTTTCTTTCTACGTTATTCCCATGGAATGTTAATTGTACGTTGATAAAATTTTAGGTGATTGAACAAAAGATATCCAAACAAGAATTTTGATAAATTTACTATTACGAATTTAAACTCGACTGCAATGCAGCCCAAACGTTTCGAAATATCAGTGAAGTTTACAGCCAAGATAGTGTCAATGAATGTACTGTTCAACGTTGGTTTCAAAAAAGAGGAGGGTCACAGAGGTCCTTCTGCCATTAACGACCATTGAACGGTTAACTTGTTTCTCATTGGTAAAAATGTATAGATTCTAATGATGCATACTTTGATTAATAAAGTTTTATTTTACGTAGACATATGCCGTCTTAAAGTTAAATATTGAAAATCTGTATTAATTTCGGGACAACAAATACATAATACATGATTTTTGTGAAGGATGGACATTAATTTCGATAAAAACTTTAAGATCTGTTTATCTGTCGGAAAAGTTAATTAGTCGAAAATGTACGAGTTGAACCCCCCATTGTCTGAGTAATACATTTTATATTTAATATTACTCTTTTCTGTTTACTGGTGTATTTAGTTTAAAAAATTGATAGGGTGTAGCACTTGCTCACAGGTTTTGTACAGATATAGTATGAATATACATATATGTACGTATATGCATAGTACGCTAAAGGCCCCATAAGAATTGGATAGTAAGTTCTTTGTGAAAGTTTATTCTATCAAGCGCATAATTTATCCCTCCCTTGCCCTTTTGGCGAGGCTTGGGCTTCGGGTAAAAAATGGATTTGTGAGGTTTTGAAACGATTCGCTGGGCACGGTGATAGTTTTGAAGCGGTCTCGAGTTTCAAACTCTCATGGAGCCTTTACTGTATTATGCAGAGCTAGTAAGAAGTCTAGTAGAAAACGTCTTTGCAGCAGACTGATGTGTCGTATTTATGATATATGAGCCGTTGAAAGCATTAATGATGTAAGTCAATTTTTAACCAATGTCTCTTAACAGCATACGAATATAGCCCTAACTTCATTCTACCTTGTGCATAAATACTGTATGCTTAGCTTCACTAATTTTTCAACTCGCGTTGTTGAGTATACCATCTCAATATGAGTTAGTATCGATTTATATCAATATACAATAAATATCCGGACACACTCAGTATCTATAATCATCATACTCAATTGTGATGTCATCATACACATAATGATCATGCTCAGTATAATCAGTATATGCCAATATAGTTACACGAATATAGTAATTCAGGATGTGTTTTACAAGATGTTTTCTATGCCGTTACATACCTCAAAAGTATATTGACTGGCTTACACCATTAATGCTTTAAAGAGCTCATATGTTACGGCAGGTATTAAGATGTTGAAAGTTATCGGGGGATGATACACATTTTATTAATGTTCGTAAGGGTTTTAAATCATATTCAACTGAGCCACAAATTTTTGAGATTGCTAAAGATAAAGGTAGCGGAAATCACATTTTACCTGAAAGAATTCCATGTTCCCATATAAAACATTAGCATCCTCAAGCTGTACACATTATAGGACCTACTATGATACAATAGTAGACGGAGCAAATCTCGTAAACTCGTGTAGAGTTGTTAAGTTTCAGCAATTTATAATTTTCAGAGCGATTACTATTTCGACGAGGCACGCTGAACTCATACCACCCGACTTTTCTGTATTGGTTCAGACAATATCGTCGTATTGTAAGCAGGCCTAATGCTAATCGCTTAACCGTGAACTACGCTCCTGTAACATTTTGCGCCCCCGTTGACGTTTAGCCCTTCTATTATTCCCGTTAAGGGCTGGATGATGATCCCAAACGCCGACATTGTTCTCAGGAACAAGGAACAGCGGAAGTGCGTTGTATAGGCTGAAAGTGAAAGAGAAAGCCTGGGGGATGCAATGTGCTAATGACTGATCTCGCAATGTACAATTAGGGAAAGAGATTTTGCTTGAATCACTTCGTTTGTATGATATTTGACATTCAATGTTATGTAAATTAGTTTTTCCACACATGACATTTTACGGACCATTGAAATTAAGGTATTACCGCTTATAGTATTACGTAGAATTACCTTTTCTGACACCGAAAACCGCTTCGAATTACGACAGGCTGTAGTTTCCTTACGTTTATGAAGCATTTTTTAATCAGTGCTATAAGTACTTTATTTTTCTCAAAATAGCATGTGTATATCTTCATCGACTGACGACTGGGCTCCTTTGTGTCTAAAGTAAACTCTACTAAATAGTCCTGTTTGTGCCTATTCTTCTAGTAGGTTGAGGAGGAAATGCTTCAAACGTTTATCCATCCTTTGCCTCTCTTCATATTTCAACAGCCATACATATTAATATATTGAGAAAAAGATGATTCTATGTGCAAAAATAAATTGAAAATTCAGAGTAGCTACATTTGTTTCCTATGAAGCCTTGTGCCTGAGAAGATTGCATTTGTTATTCATTGGACACACTCTTAATTATGCTTTTTGTATTCTTCGAACGTTTAGAAGCACCGAAATTCAAGGAATTGCCATGATTATAAATGATTCAAGAACGTGGCTCTCAGGTTCATGCACAAAGAAGAACAATTTTATATGCGTGTAGTTGTTTTATGCACATGCGGAGAATACATCTCACTGTGTCCACTATCATGCATGAATTATTAGATTAAATAATATATTTTAAATGTCACTTTTCAAATAAACACCACTTTGTACAATATTTGTTTGTGTTATTTATTTCAATACGGCGTGAATTCTATTCATAGAGATCGAACTAAACTTTCAATCATTTCTGTTAGATAAGTAGTAAAAGCTGGATTAATGTTGTCGTGTAAGAAAAACTTATTTGCAAACAAAGCGTCATCGACAATATCTCTTATAATATTCTTGAAGATGAACTGCAATTTTCGTTTAAACGGACGAAATTTCAAACAAGTGTATTTATAAAAAATCAATGTTGCATGTTAGTTCTTCCTTTCACTAAAATGTTCTAAATATTTAACACTAGAACTACCAAAACAATCAAAATGACTGATTAGTACACTTTTGTAACGACGATTAAAATGTTATAACAATAAATTTTCTCAGATCTTCTACAACTGTTAGTGCAACATGAAATCGAAGAAATTAATTGATTTATAAATTTGAGTATTTTGAAACAGTTGTGATGTTCAAGGGTCTGATAGAAACAGATATACATTTATCGTTGGTAGTTCTAGTGCTACAGACGACTGGTTACGTCTGTCTACTACTCACTATTTCTACTTCTGGCAGACTGTGACGGTGCTACACAGTATTACCTACTTTTTGTTGGGCTAATAACAAGTATGTCCAAAAGGATAATTTACATAAAATTATTCAGAACTCCAAATGTTGTCAATTTACAAACATGATAATAAATTGAAATAACCAATGATGAAACGATACAGTATCTAATTCGCATTCAGTCGTACCCACGTTAGACAAATTTACAAAATTTATTATCTCGAAAATGAACCTTCACAGAAAGAATTTTATTAACCTTTGACTGGTTGCGTGCCTTAGATTCGCATAGTCCGTAACATGTGGTTTGTCAGACCCTATATGAAAAACGTCTATAATCTACATTATTATTATTATTATTATTATTATTATTTAGTTTCTCTTCAGCGTTTTCCATTGAGTTTTCTCTCTATTTTACGGGTTAAAACCAAGTAAAATAGAGGTTCACTATTTTTATGTTAATGGATTCATGAATTTCCTGACCACGTGGCACGTGAGTAGTATCACTGCTTTCCGGATGTTTGTGTGTATGGATGGATGTATGTTTATTTTGTGTAAGTTTTCTGTAAATGATTGTGGAGTTATGCCTATTGGAAATATGATTAATGGTATTATTTTAATTTTGTTTTGTGTCCAGAGGTCCTTTATTTCTATGGCTAGTGGTGTGTATTTCCATATTTTTTCTTCTTCTTTTTGTTTTATGTTTGTGTCATTCGGTATTGCGATGTCTATGAGGTATGTGGTTTTGTCTTTCTTGGTGGTGTATGTTATGTCTGGTCTGTTGTGTGCTATTGTTCTGTCAGTGTGTATTGTTATGTCCCAGTATAGTTTCGTTTGGTCATTCTCTAGTATTGTCTCTGGTTCGTATTTGTAGTACGGTATTTGTTCTTGTATTAGGTGATGTTTTAGTGCTATTGTCTGATGAATGATTTTGGCCACTGTATTGTGTCTGGTTGTGTATTCTGTCACCGCAAGTAGTCTGCATCCACTAGTTATATGATGTATTGTTTCTGTAAATTGTTGACATCTTCTGCATTTATCTGTGTGTATGTCTGGGTCTTTCTACGAGAGTTGTTTCTTAATTGCGTTTTCCAGTTCTGCCTTTGTGATTATGACTTCTTGTTCTGTCTCTATGTGTACAAATTGATCTTGTTGCTTTTTTACCCATGTGGCATTACTATTATGGTTGATCGGGTTTTCCCATATGCTACTCCAATATTTTGTTGTTTGTTCTTTTGTCGGTGGGATAATTTTGACTGTTTCTGTATTTTGTATCTCACTGTAGAATCTTCTCACACTGTTTCGGAACATGTTGTTTTGTTGCCTTCTCAAGTTTGCTTCTTTGTATCTTTTCAGTCTGTTCCTGTATACTGTCATTTTCTGTTTTAGCGTATCCAGCTTTGTTTCTGGGTTTTCTGTGTTTTGAAGTATATTTTGTATTTTCCGTGTTAATTTGTTTGATGTATTTCCTTTTACGTATTGTGTTAGTCGTCCGATGTTCTGTCGTAGGGTTTCTATTTTCCCTTTTATTCTTATTTGCCATTTTGGTTTTCTTGGTGTAGCGTTGGTCTTATTTATTGGTGTTTGCTTGTTTAGTTTCAGTGTTGTGTATGTTGCGCTGTATATGATTATATGTAGTTCTTCTATTGTGTTATTATTATTGTTTAGTATTGTTGGAATTAGTTTGTTGATTGTTTCTATGGTTTGGTAGTTGCTTTGTTAATTCGTAGATGCGGAAGTCTGAGTCTTTCTGTGGCGTACGTTTGGCTCCAGTGTGTGTGTTTTTGTGTGTGTGTAATTAATTCTTCTTGTATGTTTTTCTCTTGGTGTGATTGCTGTGGTGGTGGTGGTGGTGGTAATGGTGTGTGTCTATCCATCTGTTCTGTTTCCTCTGGTATTCGTTGTGGTACTTGTGTCTGGGTTCTTGTTTGTGGTGATGTGATCGGTGTTGTGTTGTTTGTTTCTGTATTTAGTGCTCTGGCTGCTTCTTCTTTAATGTTCTGTATTTCATTCGGTGGTATTCTGTTATTTTTTACTATTGTTCGTTTCTGGTCCATTAGGCGTTGTTGTGTGAAGTTTGCAAGATGTGGGTATTTGTCTATAAAGAGCGTATGCAAATGTGGTCGGTATCCTAATTTTATTGTTTCCAGTTTCGTGGCGATGTAGTAGCAGCGCATGACATGTCTGTTCATTTCATCTGTCCATTTCATGCGCTGCGTTAAACTTCCTCCCTTGGTGGTCGATGATTGTATATCTACCGAAGCACCTTCGGCAGTTGCAGTGTGGAGTTGTTGTGTTCTGCTTGTCGTTTCTGCGGCTATTGTTTGTTCGGGTGTCCCGGTACGCGTTTGCCTTGTGTACGCAGTACCACTGGCGGTCTGCATGCTGCTATATCCAGCGCCAGCTCTAGATATGCCCTGACGATCCTCAATTAGCGGCTCTTTTCCGAGGCTTCGTTCTCTCACAATTTTCATGGATGTTTCCGTTTTGGTTTATTATTATTATAAGAGACGTCCGTTACGATTGGTATGTACCCTCGCGAGCAAATTCGGTTTCCGCTAGGGGAAAAAGTGCCGTAGAAGAAAAGTCACTTAATGGTCTCCTAGCATTTAGTTAATTTATTTCAAGTACTGAAATATATTTTGGCGGCGAACTGTTGACTGGAAAAATGTGAAAAGGAAAGGAGAGGGAGAGGGAGCGTTTCGTCCTGGGCCTGCTAGTGGACTCGTCAGTAAGGCTTTCTAGCAGACCCTGCCTTAGACGCGGGGATATACGATGGTCGGTTAAGGACGTATATACATATACGAACAAGGAAGGCTTGAGGTAGTTGCGGGAAAGGTGTCAACTCGGTAGACCTCTGATGGCGAATGTAGGAAGGAAGGTAGTGCCGCCACAAAATGTTAAACCGAATGTTAATTTGGCATAAATTGCATTAATTCCCAAAACTTAATGGTAGGAAGCCCTTCACCTACCTCACTTTTTCCTCTAGCGGAAGACGAGTTTGCTCATCGGTGTACAAAGTTATGCTTGTAAATTAAAAATGAAATATTATATATTATTTTTATCCTTAAACTGTGAAACTAAAAGAGAACATAAAAAGTACTCTCTAATTAACAGGAATTAAAATCATCTCAGTTTGTATAATTTAATAACAAACCCAGCTAGACGATAGCACAAAATTTGTACGAATGAAATACAACGAAAAACCTTTAATGCTGGGTGGGGTCTATTAAACCCTACGTACCTAATCAAAGGTTAAGCATCTTTAACTTGTATTTTTACTTATAGTCATTTCCTTGTCGGTTCTATTCCGCATGTTCCCGCAGTACCCTGAAAAATTAACTCGAAAATCCGCGATCGATAATTTATTCGAACATCATTCCCTTCAGTTTCTCAGAAAGAAACAGAAAAACAAGAAACGACCCCCGCCCCCCCCCCCAGGATGTGCGCGCGGTATAGTTTTGAAGGGACCGTCCAGAATAAGAGAGTGCCTCGGAGGAATGTACTAAAATGGCCGGAGTATCTTCATGCGGTGGTAGCAGGAAGCACAAGGATTTCTGGTCCTGCCCGCATAATTAAGTCGGCGTTGGTTTTTGATGGCCACTAAAAATGTCACGAAGGGGTCGAATGGTTAAGGAGTTTCGGTGGAGCCAAGGGATGTCGGCATCGAGCTGGTTTCCCGGGTTGGGTAGGGTGTAAGGATATTCGAGATGGAGGGTGAGGCTCGACTCAAACGGTGGAAGGAAAAAGAGAGACAGAAAGAGAGAGTGAGAGATCGAGTGATAGCCAGAGTGAGAGAAGGGTACACGGAAACCCTTATGTCTTGATATTAGCAATACCTAGTCTCGTAAAGTCGACTGAGTGGCAATTCGAATCACTTCGCAAACCCTTTATGTACTCCTGGGCTTCCTCCACTTCGCAAACCGTCGCAGAGTGTAACACAGAAGGGAAGGAGTTAAAGCAGAACACAGCAGGATGGTGTATAGGTGAGGGAAGGGGGGGGGCGGTGCTCGGGTGAAATACTAGGCGAGGGCAGTGATTTTAATGCGGGTCGGTTCTTAAATTTAACGTCACTTTCCCATCTTTGCCTGGGAAACTCGCTACGCGCGGCGACCAGCATCCATTTCCTTGTGGACGTGACGCCGCGGGACGCAGGATTAAATCGTACCGAAGTAAACCTGTTGGCCAGGTTTCCACCGGTGTTAATTCGGTCATGCGGGTTAGAGAGCGTCGACGGCACCGGCAGCAGCCTTTCCACCGTGAAACGTTTCGTGCATTACAGTTAACTGTTCTGAAAAGTTGCCCCAACGCCGCCCTTCGAGATAATGCTGAAGGTTGGACGCAGTATGTTCGTCCGAGCGAATCGCAGCGGGAATGAAATTATAAAATGGCGCTAGTTCGTCCGGCCGAATGAAACGACGCGCTTTATTCGGTTGTAACTTGGATAACTGCTGATTCGAAATACTTTGCGTATCGAAGAATTTATTCTAGGAATTTCGAACCTGAGATGATATTTGGTAAGGTAAACGGAAGAGGGTTAGCTTCTAGAACTATTTGAAGAGGTACACCACCCTACGGTCATCATTTTTGACAAAATCGCCTTTTTTTATTGTGCATTTTCAACGTATAACATCTCAAGAATGCTATTTCAAGGTTTCAGTCAAAAATTTGAAAAAATATAGATTCTGCAAGCATGTAAATGACGCCAACACGCCAACCGCATGTAGTACTCGAAAGATTAGATCCAAAGGTACAAGAAATCTTAAATCTAATTTATGAAAACTTGACTTCTGATGAACTTTTAACACGTTGCATAGAAACTAATACTCAAAATTGTAACTAAACTTTCAATAAGTGTAGGTGTATATGGCAGCTGGCTCGAAATACATGTTTTGTCGAAACAACGTTTTTAAAATTTGGGGTTGTGTGTCGGCATGCATGTTTAATGAAGGATGCATCACATTTATTAACAATTATGGATTTACTGGACATTGACATCAGTCGCAACGCTGATAACTGCGTCATCAAGACAGATTGACACGGCATCGCGGAAGTTAATCGTCGTACCACAAGCGTGCTAAAAGACGCTAGAGTTTCTTGGAAAAAAGAAAACACCGAGTTGGAAGTGGAATTTGAAGTCACGGGAGAGTTGTTGTATGGTACATGAATAGCTAGTTTAAGGTAAAATCTTTAACAATGCTCTATATGTATATGATTAATTCGAGAATGAAAAAAAAAACTTTAAATGTGTTTTTCTTAAAGCGCGATTTTTTTACACGGGTGCCACGATAACAAGTTTAATTATAGACTGATTTAAAAAATTCTTGCGACATTTCATTTATAATTCACGTTGTTATCGCGTTACCTACGGAGATTAATTTCGGATCACTTATATTTTTTTACGAACAAATTTGTACATGAAAATATTCGTTTTCTTTTGCAGCATTCTGTTTAAACTCATGCCAAAGATCGCCGGATTGTTTGTTTGGATTAGGGACAGATAAGTTCTGATGGCGCCCGTCAAGACCTCCATATTCCACAGTAGTACAATGAATGCTATAATACATATTTGACGCAAAAATTAATAAAATTCAAACAATACAATTTTTTGTTATTCTTCAAGTATATATATATATATATATATA
>NW_015373919.1:700682-734154 GCF_001272555.1 Dufourea novaeangliae | reverse complement strand
TTCGTAGTACAAGCGTAGCGCGTAGCCACCGCTAGCGCGGGAACTCGGCTGGCAAACTCGCGCTCTGATTGGTCGCGGTTTTTCGTTAATATCTCGTAAACGAAGCCTCAGTTTAAATTTTGGCTAAGGAAAAAGTTGTTCCAATACACCCCCCGAGTACCACATTTCCGGGTCGGAGGACATTTTTGGGACACCCTGTATATATATAGTAATAAGGATCAAACCGGCTTTTTACTGTGTTGATCCATTGTTTTCTGTAAATTCATGAAAGTTACGTACTTTTCGAACGTTTTGACTGGAGGGTACCCTTAACTCAACCATAATTGTAAGAATCTACGCTCAAGATTAAGAATACCACGGTTCATTAGATCATGCGACTTTTGGCCAACACGTAATCTCGATACCAAGAAGATTAGCTGAACTTGTTATTTCCAATAACGGTTAAACCTTCTGACAGGATAATTGAACATATGGTGGGCCAGAAGGGGTGAGCGACCGGAGCGAAGTTCGCGACGATAGGTACAGACTCTTTATTGCAGCGTGTCTCTCTGATTTAATAAGTTCATTACATAATGAACAGGTGTATGAAGCAACTTGCGTATTCTACCACTTGCACGCTCGCTCGCTTGGGCTGCTCTCGCCCTTCGATAATCAATACTTTTAATTATCGCGTTTTTATGAAATCTACCATAGTTTAGTTTGAATTGGAAATGAAATCGATAATAACGTTGTTTATGGGCAGACCAATTTTCGCGTCCCTAATTAATACAACGACAATTAATTTATCGAACGATATTCGCGGATGCTTTCGCGATGCCGTTTATTGCTTTTGTGCTTTCTACTGCTGAGTTACTAACAGAGCTTTGCGCGCCAAATATGTTGGTCACTCGAAGTAATCGTTATCGGTGAAATCTTAAGTTATCAATGGTAAAAAATCGATTAGCTGAATAATAATATAACAATTTGGAAAAGTATGTGGAAAATGTGAATAATATTAGTATTTTATATAGTATGAATCTTATCGTTAACAAAACATAGGACACATAATTTTCAGTAACTTATAAAAGGTACTGCAAATGTTTTTGTTATAATATAATCATATATTATTTATATATTTATTATTTGCGAATTTTAAACGGCACAGGTGATATACAGGGTAATTCATTCGAAGTGATACATGCAATTATCTCCAAAACTATGTACTTACTCGTGGAAAAAATATTTCAAGCAAAGCTTACTTGGTTTCAAAGTCTTGTGGACATGCCTTCGAAATTTCAAGGTGACCTTGGCTTTTTAAATGGAACCATTTGTTTTCATATAGATAGACGTATAGTCCGTTCCATAGAAAATCCATCGACCTACAATATGTTGTTATTCCATGGTCGTTCAAGACCATTTAAAAAAACAAAAGTCACCTTGAAATCTCGAAGGCACGTCTACCTAGATAATATTTGTGACCACCACAATGTGTTACCCTTCGAACCAAGTAAGCTTTGCTTGACAAATTTTTTCCACAAGTAGTTTAGGAGATATATGCGTGTATCATTTGAAATTGGTCACCCTGTATATCAATTTTTGCGAATACCGGACTAGGAAAATCCAGAAATAACTTTTCTATCATTTATTACTAGCCAAACCTTTTCTACAGTGATTCAAATAGTTAATTCACTAAGTACTGTATTATATTATATCATTTTTAATCTCGGAATTTTGGTGTAAAATGTGAAATCATACTTCAATAACTTGGTTCCGCTTTCGAAGCATTATTCATGAGGTAGTTAGGGTTGCGCGAAGCTACGGGGCTGAGTGTGAAATATGTATGTAAAACGGGTGAGAACATTTTAAGCCCTTAATCTCTTGAGACAAAGAAAGCGAGAAACGTCGAGCATAGCCGCAGCTTTAGCTTCTTTCCTCCTTTCCTTCCTTCGCCCGTTCTCTCGTCTATTTTTTCGCTCGTTGCCTGCAGTGCAATTGCCATGAATTAGTGGAAAGAGATAACAAAGAAAGAATTAAGATTCGTACATACCACGGGTAGCCGGACTGAATTACGCGAGTTAATGTATGCATCACCGATTTTTTCCGTTTTAACTCGTCGACTCGAACTTATTCTCGCTAATAGTCGTTGAAATATTTCGATTAACTTTTTACTATGAAAATTTGTTACAGTGATATCTACTCATTCTCCGTTTATGTCACTGTCAAATTCGGGAGTTGATATAAATGTCATAATTTGCACGGAACCTCAGGATAGAGTTCATATATTCTGAAACAAACCTTCCCCCGAATTGTTAATTGATAAAAAGTGTAACCAGTTTTATAGCATACTTTGCATGTGTACGAGAACGTTAGTGTACAGGGCGTTTCAGCACCGAACACATAAAAGTCTCCATTATTTTGAATAATATTTGTAACGGAAATATTTTAAACACAGTTTGAATGGCTTCGAAATAGAGATATTGTAAATAGAAACTATTCATAATATTGATATCACCCATTCTCATTCTCGTAAACACTTAATAGGACATGTTCCATTAACTTATCTGGATCATCCTATCAAAATCTTGCGTGTTCTTGTTCATTTACCGTTGCGTCAATAAAATAAGTTTGCATAGCATTCTAACATCAAAATCGTAAGTTAGACACATCGCAATGCATCTTAACACGTGCTGCAAGATGCAATAGAAAAAAGTATTACTTCCAAAAACAAAATACGGGTGACTCTGAAAAAAATTCGAGAAAATGGACGTTTCAAAAATATCGTATTTACGATACTCCTCTTTTGAAATCATTCAAACTGTGTCTCAAATATTTCTCATATCATTAAAAATTAAGGGGATATTTAGGTGTTTGGTCTTAGCTTTAACATACCATATATTTGATTAGGTACATTTACATGTAAATAAGAATAGATAAGTATATATGTGCATATTATATTGGATATTTCATATTGTATTACTGACTTCAGTGAACGTTTTCTATACATGCTGTTACATACATTCAAGCAACGTTTTATAAAATGATTAACGACAGAAGGTTGTCGCATTTTTTGAAGTAAGTTTCATACAAGATTCTGATTTTTTTTTAAATTAAGAAAAATTTGTTAGCAAAAGATAATAGAAGCAAAGATAATGCGGATATATGAATGGTAATTTCGAAAAACTATTTCCCTTAATTTTTGTGTCAAAAGAATGTGAACGAATAGGTGCGTTATGTATATCTACAGTTGATAACCGATGTTTTCTAATTTTAGTGTACGTCAATTGTTGAGACGAGTTTATGTTAAGGCCATCGTAATTTAATTTATGTTACGGTAAATTAAGAAATGTTATTTTGAGAGTCGACTGGTGCCTTTTTCTTAAATTTATTGCTTAGGACTCAAGTACGGCAGGAGACTTCCTGGGCAAGTTGACCTGACCGTACCGCTATCGATGGCACTTGACGTAGCGTAAACCTAGCCAAGCATTGCGTAAGGCCCGGAGTTCGATATCTGGGAACAAGGGTCTTCTGTGTAGCCATCCTGGCGCTACCCTTGTTATTCCTCTGACTCCACGTTGTCTGGCGCATCCCCTCTTTTGGGTTTGTAGGCGTTGCGTGGGCTGGGAGAACGCCCTAACTTTTGCGTTGGTAGGGCCCAATGCCCCACTTTTTAGTTTTCATCGGTCGGAGGGAATTTTCCTGCGTCGTGAACGGGAGATTCACGTCAACCACCGGACGTGTATTAGATCGATAAGATT
Source organism: Dufourea novaeangliae (assembly GCF_001272555.1). NCBI lineage: Eukaryota > Metazoa > Arthropoda > Insecta > Hymenoptera > Halictidae > Dufourea > Dufourea novaeangliae. Next base: position 730,420 of record NW_015373919.1, on the reverse strand, counting down.
CTCTCGAACATTTTATAGTTAACACACTCGCTTTGTAATAAAGTTTATTAACCAGTTGCACGGTGTGAATTCATTCTTCTTTCCTTTGGGCAACTTCATCTTACAAATGAAGTGCGAGTGACATTTCGCTGAATATTATCGAGAACACTCACCCACATCAATGTATTTCGAATACTACCAGAGTATTAAAAGCTGTTTTTCAATTGAACTATCCGAGTATTTAAGAGTGTCTTTCATTCGGTGATGATGTTGCACGGAAGACTAATGGAATGTATTTGATACATTCAAGTAAAACCCATTTGATCCACAATGTTATTGTTTCACAGTTTTCCCATAAATATAGTCCTTCCTAAGATTTAGGCATATTAATTGTTCCGAACGAACAATTTTTAGTGATCAATCGCATGAGAACAGTTACACGAACAGTTCCGCCCTCAAATGTAATAATAAAAGCCCTGAAAATTTCGACTCTTTTATTCTCGTAGTATCCTTCATGTAATTTTTCCTTTTCTTTATACGAGTCGGTCCAACTCGGACGGGTCTGCTCCCTCTAGTCCTCTCATCGCAACCCCCCCCCCCCTCTCCCCATGTGTTTCTCCATCTTCCGTTTCGCCCGACTCCCTCTCACCCCGGAAAGCGTTAATTAACCCGCGCGAGCTGGCATCAAATAAATTTCGGTTAGAACGTGAGAAGCAACAAATCTGAGTCAGGTGGTGTCAACTACGGCGAATGCGAGCCACCTCTTACTTGAGTTACTTCAGCGCGCGTGGCTTGTACGGGCTGGTACGGTATTATGGCGACACACACATACACACACGCGCTCACGCACGCACGCAGGTGTACGCATAGATATACACGTATATACTGTATATAGAAAAGGGACGAGAGAAATGGAAAAGGAAGAAAGCGATACGAGAAAGAAAGTATTATACGAGAGAATGAGGAAGTTGACGCGGGAGATGGCAAAGATAGAGGGGCAGGAAGAAAAGGGGCCTGAAGGGGATCGTAGCTACCAACAGCGTCACCGCATCTCCCGCGCGTCCTAATTAGAGAAATTTAAATTCATAGCCACCCCATGGCGCTGAACTTACCCCTCGCTCACTCTCCTTCTCTCTTGTTCTTCCGTCAGACCCTCCCCCCTCATTCCCCAGCCTCAGTTTTCGTTTCCTCGGTGCTTCTCTTCCTTCTTCGTCTGTTCTGGGCCCGCTTCAATCGTTTCTCCTCTCTTATCTTTCCCCAACTACACCACCCCCTTTTCGCTTCAGCTTTTATTCAACGTCCAAGCCCGAAGCGCGACGCACATTCCTTAACTAAAGCAATTACGAATCGGCCTCCCTCGTGACTCGGCCGACTTACGCCAAAAGATAACGTCATTTTCCATCAGCCTTCTTTAGCAGTCTACTACCATCTTAGGGCCCTTTCGTTTCTCCCCGCTGTTGATCTTAATCGCGCGTGTGCCCTGTGCAAAACCCCTAAATGACGTCGTCCTCGTTTTCCTCGTTAGAAAGTGATTAATCGTGGTGCACGCGTGAAATAGAGAGCGCAATCAGAACAGTTCGATCCGCGAGAATCGGTTAAAATACGGCCCGGCCTAGCAGCGAATGAAGGAATCCTTTCTTCTCCCATGGAAAGTACATGCGCGATGCAAGGAAAGAAGCGTTTAAGCCGGTGAGGCAATAACTCAGACAGTTTCTGATTCTAGTTTCCATTACATTTACTTTTCGCTTATACGCGGAAACGAATTTTACGCTTTATACCCAGCCGTCGCAAGTTCACAGCGAGTAGACAAGATAAATAGTGAAGAAGACAAATAGTTCAACTTTTAACATCAAATACATATTTCATCCAACACGTAGTCGTACGCCCTCTGGCATACAGGAAGATTCAGCAACCATTTTAGCATCGACTTCGGCAGTCTTCGCATAATTATGGCGGTTGATATCGTATCGAATAAGACAGCAATTACCGAGTAGTTGGTTCTTCTGATCATTAGATAGAAGAAGATGTGTAAATCGTGTGCAGATACTACTCGAAAACGTATTCGTGACATCGACAAGGGATTTAGGATTTTTTAGGATTTTTTAGGATTTTTCTTTATAGGGATTCAATATGTCTTTTCGAAATTGAATCATATATAATATATTATTCTATGAATATGCGCAAAGCTTCTGTTCTATACTTGTTCCGTTACATTATTTATATTTTGCGTTTCTATTGAAAATTACATGCATACATGCCCTTTTTAAGCATCAATCTAAGATATTGGATATGAAGAAATGTGGAGATTTCTCGCAGTCCCTATCCCGGCAGTTTTAACGGGTTAAGATTCTTTTGATTCAAATAACTCGGAGATTTCTTAATCAAGTATTTGACTCCATGTACTTAGAAAATATTAAAAAAATGCTCGGGTGACCTGGTCAAGGTCACGGTCCGGAGCACCATAGAAATGTTAAAAAGAAAGGAATTTATTACTTCAACTCGGAAAACTATTTGTCGCGAAATGTCTTCTTGAACATACTATTTAATAGTATTTATATTAGCGACTGCGTTTTAATTCGAACGGGTTACTTTTTCTACTTGAATGTTTCTAATTTAAACTTTATAAAATAAAATTCAATTATATTCAATATTTTTAATCTATTCGAAGATACGAAATAATGTACTTAATCGTACAGTATAAAAAGTTATATTCTGTTGTCAGCATCATTATTCTATAATTTTAATCAGCACAATAATGACATCAGTAGGTGTCGGAATTCTATGACATTCATTTTATTCATGATGTAATCAGAATTATAGTAGTGAAGAAATATATTTTCAATTTGTGATATTCACGTACGTTATTTGATATGTTTATTTAAATATTCATATATAAAATCGTGAAAGACTGATTATCATGTTATTAATGAAACAGTTGCAGCATACAAATTCATTAAAAAGAACTATGAAAAATTACTACTCACGGGATATAATGCCTCCGGTCATTGTACTCATTAATTCAACAGATAGAATAAATCATTCACTTCAGATTCGACTTTTCGTCCTACGATATGACTAGGAGTTGGCGTAAGCAAAGAAAATATGGAAAAACTTACAGTTTTACAAAGAGAAAGAGTTAACATCGGTTTCTGAGCTTATGATATTGTTACGTGTTACCTGATAGGTCGCACGTATTGTATAATGTTAAAGCGAGAGACTTCAGATTAGCGGCGTCGTTTTGGTAACGATGCTCTAAACAGGGACAAAGTAGGGTCGTGGAACGACCGTAGAACAGAAAAGACGTGTCAAGATAAGTACTTCTCCTCTTCAAATAAATAATTTTTCCTTTTTATAAACATTGCCTTTATTTATTGGAAGTCATGCTGCGCCCACGCAAGAATATTTTAAATTTAACCGAAAAAAGTATCTAATTTCCACGGGAAAAGTAAGTTAAATATAAGACAGTGAAACTTACACCAGCTGGCCGGGATTCTTGCCCGAACCCACCTCAGGTCTGCTGCTGCTACTCTCTACAAATTACCGGTGGCGGCCACTTTGAAAATATAAAGAAAAAAAATAAAGGTCTACCACTCGCGACCGGAAATTGTACACGGTTTATACCACTGACTCTATTTTCGCGACCGACAAGAAGCCAGTATGACATTCAAATTATTTACAACGCGCAATGAACACTGAGTTTGTTACGCGGATCCTGAAAACTTGCGAAGTCTGCCAGGAACAGTAAAAACTTGTACGCAACAAACACTGACTCTGCCGACCATACGTATAGCACGCGGCCATTAAAATATCCTGAAAAAAGTGGAGCTCTTTTAACCTAACCTAGTGTTTCTCCTAAAAATATTACTTCCCTTCGAAATATAACCAAATCTTGTGACTACCAATCTAATGACGCAAACAACTCCAAATACTTGCTCATAAAGATTGTATCAATGTAAAAGTAATTATATACACGAGACAAGATTATTTCATATTAAGGGACTTTCTTTGTTGCAGCTATAAGTGGCGCCTTATTTGATAGCATGTTAATACAATCACAGAATTTCCATACAGCTTTATACTTACATTGAGAGATAGAAAAAATTCGCGAAGAATGTGCAATAACATACAATTGTTTCAAATTTTCAGATACTTCCTAACGACGCCTGTTCTGTCGAAATGTAATATTCGACTTCGTTTCGCACGCCAAATTAATCTTGTGAGACTGGTGAAACATTTATTTTAAAATAATTGACAACTCAATGAAGGTACTATGTAAAATTTATTTTCTGAAGATATGGTTGCGATTGACTGGTTTGATATCGAGTCTTCGGTCTAGTGTTCGCGGGTCGTGCGAATGACGCTATACATATATGTATACGTTGTCATTACTCTCTCACTCTCTCTCACTCACTCTGCCTGTCCTATAGGTCGCGAGCTGCCGGTAGATCGCTGGTTAGAAATTCTTACTGGGCCATTGGCCTTTTATTATTTGGTGATCTATCGGTCAGCTGTCGACAGAAACAGTGCACTCATACAAGCAAGCATACCGGACACATACTATACACCTGAACCGAGCGACTGACCTCCGAAATGTTTTCATTTTGGGTCTTTGACACGTCGCTCGGTCAGCTGCGCCTACAAAACATATCTAAGGTTGCGGACGACAATTCCAGCATATAATTATACGACGGAACAACACCATTCTGGATTATTCTTCATTCTGTATTATCTTCCGTCATTTCATCTTTGTACTGATGATAATAGTGATGAATAAATAAATTAAGTAATTAAGATGCGTATACGTGTTACCATTTTTTTTTTTACGACAAATTGCGTTTTACCAATTCTGCATAGAGTTCCACTCTGAAATGTTCGTTAAGTCGCAGTGTCATGCAATTGCCTGAGGGTCATTCCTTTTCCGCTTCAAACTAGTGTTCTGTGATAAAAATAGAGCCAAGACAACATAATATTTCGTGATTCAATAGATTAGAATTATAGTTAAATGATTACTAAACTCGAAGCATTTAAGAGTACTTACAGATTGTAATTTAATCTACAGTTACGAGGATGTACATTACTTGACATTTGTTGGAGAAAAGTTGGAAAAACGAAATTTTTCAACAAATCGAATAAATTTCTATCGAATAATGTTAACACTATATCAAAATATAAAGGAACAGTAAACGCGTGTGTCAACGGGGATTAAAAGTCACTAGATTTTGAGAGGTAACGGGCCTACTCACCGTGGGTCCATCGATACGTCTTATCACTTGAATGTTCGTTGAACGACTGACATACCTACAACATACCTACTGTCTCTGTGCTAAATTTTATAACAATCGATGTGTCAACATTTCAATGATATCTCCTGTTAGTTTCAATAGTTGGTTGACTAGTGTTCCAAAATTAGAGTATTCGAATAAGAAAGTATTCAAACGACTGGGTAGTCGGTTCACGAGAGTTCACATAAAAGAAGTTCGACTCTATGCAAAGGTTCGAACCCGCCCGCTAACTTGCGTTTATACAGTCGCGCGGGGGGTCTTAAGTTGTCGAATTCCTTGTATCCTGAGTCAATCTAGCAAGGATGAATTAACGACGAGAGGTGGGAATAGGGCGAATGAACTGGGTATTTCAGGGCGGAAATTCGTAGGGTAAGCCCCTGGGTGATCTCTAGAGTGGTCACTAATACTCCCTAAGAACGCCTAGTGGAAGCTGTGGAACGTTGTACCCCATCAGTTCCTACTGCCTACTAACACTGAATGCATACCTTCTTGATTAGGATCCCTTCCAAAAGCCGATTTGCTCGCATCTGGAGATCCGGCTGATTCTATTGCCCGGTGAAATAGTATCAATTGACTGTGATCTAAGAACCTCTATTTAATATCGGTTACATTGGCTTGGCACTGCTTGTCCCAATGAGGGTAGACAAGCGACCCTTAACAATGTAATTACTAGACTGCGGATTCTATGCACTTATTGTAAATGTGAATGTGCAAAATACAACACAATCAAAATGTTCGGAATGGTGAGTGGAAATTTTACTTTACTTGAATCTAACGAAACCTCTTGAAGAAGAAAATAAATTTCTGAGAAAATTTCAATTCAATAAATTAATCTACAAAAATCTGAGTTTAAATAAAAAATCTACTGTCTAGTGGTTACATAATTACCTGTTATATCGTTTATTTGATTTACCTAACTGTGTGAATTAATCAGCAATAACATTCGTGGCGCCATTGGTAAGTTGAGTGTCACTCGTTTGTGAGCCCCACGGCAGTTTACGTTAAAAGCGATACTTATAGGAATAGTAATAACGCTGTAAATAATACATATATTCATCAACGTATTGACTTACGTGTATGCAAACCACATTCTTATGAAAAGTAATTATTTACATGTTGTAATAAAATGTTTAATTCGATAGCTTTTTTTCACACTGTCCCCTAAAATTGTTCCATTGGGTAAGATAATAATTCCTGTAAAAGATGAAGTTAATCGGATAACAGGAAAATGTCGCACATCCACGTTGAAGTATGAAATAAATATGAAATAGGTATGAATGGAAATATGTGAAGAAAAGACTTTTAATTATGCTTAAACGTTCTTCTTGTGCACAATATTGACAATAATAGTACCACAATATAAGTTTTACAATATAATAGTTAAGTAATACTTATGTTTTTTTTTAATTACGTGTGTTAAATACTATATTTCGTATATTTTACTGAAAGTATCAACTTTTTCAGTTATTTTCTTACATTATTTGTAAATTAGTAATAATAATAATAATTCAAAAAGTTAATATTTCAGATTTAATAATAATATTCATATGTTTAACTTCAAGTGGTGAATATTATATCATAAGGAGGTGAAGAAAGAAATACGGTCATTGAGTTTCAACACTATTAATACACGCAAAACAACAATTCTAAAAAACAAATTACAGATATTTCATTAGAATAGTTTTCTCTTGTATCCGGATAACGCTTTCTATAATTTGATACAATTTGCATTATAATTACTCCTCTTCATTACATGATAGTGCATCATTAAACTCTTGCACGAGTTTGACTCCTCGTTCTGCCAAATCATTGACTACAGCTAAATTACGTACTATATTTAACCCAACATTATAATTAGGATCACTTGGCCAGTCTGAAGGATCCGTATTTAGTATAAAATTTATAGAAATTGAAGACATCCATATAAGACTCGAACGGATTTTCGATTAATTCTTCTTCATTTTCACACGATGATAATGGTAACTTCGCTGTTTCTCCATAATTAAATGATACATATAAAAACATGAGAGTAAAGAAATGTAATATCGGATAACACAAATTATATAACTATGTAAAAATACATACCTTGTAAACTTGCTTAATATTTCTCACGTCTTAAGTTTTCTTGACGAAGTGTTTTTCGTCTTTCCTTCTCTAATAAGACTCGGTCGCCTCCTATCACAGATCAGGGTCGTCCTTTTTTCCTTTGATTTATAAGTAACGCTTTATCTTCTTCAATACTTATCGTGTCCAAAGCATCATCATGAGCAATGAGCAGTATGTAATGGTGTTTGGCACTTGCATGTCTTCTGCAATGTCTTCCACTCCTGGTACAATGCTTCCTTTTTTTCAATACTTCTACCTAATTTTCGTATTGGAATACAAGCTTTCTTCCATAGAACCTCGATTTCTTTCATAACCAGGTGAGCACTTGAGCGAAGATTTAATTTTACTTAAAATAACACGCGTAAGACGTGTCCATTAGATGACAACTTAGCACCAATGATTTGACTTTCTTCTCATGGTCGAGAAGATACAAATTTTCTCCTCCTCTGGTTTCCATTTTCGATTTGAATTTTCACAGTTATTGTCACGATCACGCTGTGTTCTCTCTGAACGTTCAGAATAAACTAGCTGAATCGGTATTACTGCAAGGGCTTCTAGGCGTCTGCCCTTTCCTACACGGTATTTCCTTCTTCACAGGTAGGGACCTAAGGGCTCCTGATTCAGGACTCTTGAGGTGTTCGAGTATTATACCTGGGCAGGTGAAACTACATTTTCAAGGCTAAGGATTGGTTCACACAGAACTCTTTAGTGTACAGAGTGCAGTCGATGTCGAAGGCTATATCTCATATTTCGGTGTTGCTGCGGATCAGTTAATGAGAAATATTCTTAATTCGTACAAATTAAATTTGTGTTTCAATGTATAGATGGACAAAAGTAAATACTAAATAAGTAAAGAATTATGTTATTCTCGAAAATATAAAATATTTCACTTAAATTTTCAGAAACACACTACTCATTAGATTTAGCGTATAGTTACTCTTATTTCCAAACTTTGCATTCGATGTGCCACGTCTTCCCGACATCCAATTGATCTAAAATTTTGTATACATTATTTTTTCATGAAATGGAACAATTTTAGGGAGCGGAGTGTTAAAAAATACATAATTGAAAAATAAGGTTCACCCTAATGGACACATGTAGTTCTAGCCACAGGTAGCTTTTTTTCAGTATTCCGGTTAAAAGCTAATATAAATCGTAAGATTATTAAAGCAATTCAGAGTATGTAATATTCCGGCTGTAAATTCCTACATCCGGCTGTATGTAGTATTCCGGCTAAAAGCTAGTATAAATCATAAGATTATTACATACTCACAATTGCTTTAAGTTGAATAGACCGACAGGAAGATTTCCGATCACTTATCTAAAATTTGACAAATTTAATATTGTAGACGTATTTCGAAATTGGGTATTATTATTTCCCTCTGCATTCTGATTTTTCAAATCAAAACATATTTGAATAGATAAACCCATCGAAACACTTTTAATAATTTTTTGATTTTTAATTTCTTTCTGTGTATAAAATAACCTAAATATCGGAAACAGTAATAGTTAATTAGAATTAGATTAAATAAATGTGAATACCATGATACTACCTATACGGCTTATAATTAATAAAAGTGGGAAACATTATTGTATAAAGATTTTAAAAATTAACTTACTACATACTATTTAAAATATTTTTAAGAGAAGTTAATTTAATGATTATACATTTATCATATACCACGTATTATCTAGAATATCTAGATGAACTTAAAATCTAAAGATTTATTTTTTTTTGAACATTGTATGAAACTATTCAAGGTTTTGATCAATTAGTGGCAATACGTTCCAGTATATTTGCAGAAATTCTTTATGAGTAATAATAAATATGTGCAAAAATATATCACCTCTAGACATTAGTTTCTACAAATTACAGACGACAAAATTAAGCTATCAAGTAACTAGACAGGCATGAATGTGTGATTACATAGTTCTACAAGTGACATACATATTTAGTACGGTAATGAGCTATTATCAAGAAAGATTTTTTGTGTTGCCTGGGCCCTCAGGGAATCCTGAGTCTAAATGTAATTGAAGAGTGAAACGCGTTAACTTTATAGATTATTGTAAATAAAAGGAAATTATAACGATAATAATAAACTGCAATAAGGATTTAAATTAAAACTTGGAAAACTATATTTAAACTATTTAAATAAACGATTTATAACTAATTTGAAAGGAAAACGAATTCAATTAATAAAGGTAATTTTATACGTCCTTTCCGTTACAATGTTGTCGATGGAATGAATGTCTTTTCATTCCTCTTCAAACACCTTTTCGTTTAATTACAAAATGTCCTTAGTCACTACTGACCAATCTTATAATTATTAATTTCTAAGATTTATCCTGATTCGTTGATGCGTTTCTTCCCGGTTATCGATAACGAGCGATTTACATATCTGCAATGATTCTGAGTAGTAGGATAGGAGGCGAATGCAACTGGCAAATGGTTAAACATTCCTTTCTAAGTGAATATTGATTATTTTATATTTTTGAAATGCGTTTATTAAAAGGATCTCTAACAGTTTTGACACTTCTCCAATCAGTGTCAACTTCACCTTTACCCTCCTTTCCTCTTACATGTGTCATTAGATTCAAACTTCGCGCCTCTGGAGCTTATGACATACACCGCTATGTGACATGAGCGAGGATCGCAACATTTGCAATAGTCACATTCAGTATGTCTTGGAACAGATTATAAGTAACATTTTTATTATGAAGGACGATTATAATTCAGCTGATTTCAAATTTTCAGCAAGTCTTCTCTAATCAAAGACTTATTCTGCAGTTCATTGTAATTGAAATATCGTAATAACTACAAACAACTGATAAGGATAGTCTTTGGAGGTTATAATACACATGAATAGTAACGTCTAAAATCTACAGTTAAATTCTTATACACCTAATGAAGTCTGTAAGCTTTCTTACAAGTCAAGTTACCCAGATATTAAATGAACTTTGAAAAAATAATGTTTCGAAATTGTAGGACTCGACCTTTTAAAAATTGAAATAGGTGTCACTTGCTCGGAAAATTCAGTATTAACCAGAAAAATGGTGTCAAAGTCCAACAAAAGCAGCTTCAGAAATATATACAAATAACTTCATTTTTCTTTTCCTTTTAAACTTTTTACGCTTCTTGGATACATGTAACTAAAATAATTAAAAAAAAAAAACTAAAATACTAATATGGGGTCCAAGTCGATTTTGCGAGCTTAAGCGACATGCGGGTCCAGTTAACGAATCTGGCAGCGTAAAAGATCTTGAAAGGTGCCCGATCAATAATATGGACACTGGTTGAGAAAAATAGAAACCCTATTCTGGCATAGTTTTTCTTTTTCAGTTATTTCAAGTACATTTACCAAAAAAGTAAAAGAAATTATAATAAGATAGTTGTTTACCTACATCTGTTTACAGAGCTGCTTATGACGGATATTGACGCTATTTTTCTGGCCGATACTCAGTTTTCCAGACGGGTGACACTTACTTCAGTTCTTAGGTGGTCGAATCTTACAACTTACAACGATTATTTTTTCAATACTAATTTAACATCCGTGTAACTTCTCTTGCTAGTCAGTACTTCTATCAACCTAGCCAAACCGCACCGAAATCTTTTTGGCCCTCGTTTTCTAGGACCGAGATCGAGTAAACAAGCATTAAGTAACGCCTCCTCTTTGTATTGGTTATGTAAATGCATAACTTCGAGCCGAAGGGTTGCAGAGACCACACATCGTCACTATTCTTTGTCCGCTCATAAAGGTGGCACCCGGCACCGGGGGATGATAGGTACTATGCATGCTAGATACTTGAATGGATGTTCGAAGCACGTTGTACTTCTGGCGAACTACGACTAGCAGGTAGCGGTGGCGGGTCTAGAGTGCTCGTGCCCGAAGTTTCGAGGGAACTAGGCAGCGGCATCGTTGGCGCTGGTTAATTTGCATCCCTTAATGAGTCGCTCACGTAACGCCCTTATCTTTACACCCTGCCTGTTACCTTTTCCCGCGGCACCCTATCCTCCGAACCGGATTCGACCTCTACCCCCACCCAAGTCCTGGCCAAAGTCTTCCCTTCTTTCGGCGAAACGAGCTACCAGTCGTCCCTTCTTCACTGTTTTCTTGTCATTCGGTCTTGTTATTTCTAAGTTGCGGTCCCCTGTCATCCGCTTCTTTCCGGCACCGCTCATTCGCCTATGTTCCTTCTCACCCTTCCGGCAATCGACCCCTTCGATCACTCGCTCTCTCTCTCTCTCTCTCTCTCTCTCTCTCTCTCTCTCTCTTGAGGGTCAAAGATTTTCTGGCCGTATAATAACAGAAGAACGGTGGCCAGGGGCAATAGGCATCAGTCAATCACTCGGATCCGAGTGTTTACGGAGAACGCACCTTTTTTTACGGTATCTGCGCGTGATCGTGGTCTGTAAAAATTTAGTATAAAACGGTTCGATAACGATCATTCGGGAAGCGTTTGAAGAATTATTTATGAGATTGTACAGGATTATTCAACGATTTCTTGTCTTTCCTTTTGTCTTGATTATTGGATTTAGTAATGTTGTTAATCTCACTTAATTCTTTCAGTTGTTTACAAGGTGAATAACCCAACGTGATCAGCTTGGATTAGTCTGTTTAGTGGACCAATCGAACATTTCGTTATGTCGCGTAATAGGATTCAAAGAAGCCTTTATGTTGATTATAGTAAACTTTTTTATTAGCGCATTTTTTTATGTTTTCAGTCATCTTCGATTGACGGTAAATAAATCCATAATCTTTTTACGCCCATATTTTAGCGGATGTTAAGACGAGTTTCGCAAGCATCGTGAAATAATTTTTTCTCCATCTGACCGGTACAAATGCTATAATAAAGCATCCAAGCTGATAAGATTTTGTACGATCTTATTGACGAATGATATTTCGTAGGCTCTGCTATCGTACACTTTCTGCTGTTGTTCGGTTGTTCTTCAAAATTATGAATTTTAATATTGTTTTTTAATTAATTTCTACCTATAACACTTCACAAATGTCTGAAACCTTCAATTATACAATGTACTTGTACCACTTTCGGTACGTACGATATCGATCGTATATTACACGATTTCGATGTTATTGTTACGTACGAAGAATTTCCTCTCATACCTCTCGCTCTAATAGTCTGAGCTCACACCCGGCAAAGGAAAACGCCCTTACCTTTTACTGATCTCTTGAGTAAGCGAGGGAGTAAAACCCGTTCCCACGGCGTGGTAACCAAAAACTAAGAAGCGTGATGCAACTTCAACCGTCAAAAATTTCCTTATACGGAAATTTCATAGCATCCCCACCAATTTCTAGGCCTATATAAACCCGTTGATTTTAACCCTCGGGGGATCAGAACTGTATCGTCGCCTTGAGAGTCATTTCGCGTCACGTTTTTGTGAGTTGGTCATTACATTAGTGCGATCGGGTTAAAGTTTCCTTTCGAATCCAGTTAACCTTGTAGTAAACCGCGAACACTTTGTTTGTATACCGGCTGGAATTATAACTTGACATTATTTCCGTAAAATCCACTCACAAACGCCGCGCCAGTGCGTTAACACCGAGCACACATTTATCTCGGTAACAGTTATTATTTTTCTTATTACTTACTACAATGCGACAACACTACACAACACATTTGTAACCAAAGACTGATTAATTATACTGTTATTTTATAAATCTGTTTAGTTCATTTTGAATCCGTAACACCATCCAGAAATCTGTAGTATTATCGATATACTAGTTTCCTCTAGTTTAGAATAATATCAGGTCGACCGGTCCCACACTAATACAACTTTACCGCTCGAGTTGTATTAATTATAAATTCAAAGGTTACGAGGTACTAACTAACATTTCGTAACGGCTCCCTGATTTCGCATCAGATTCGTCCGTGCATTACATTTATCGAAGAGTATTTCCAACCCAGTGACATTGCGATTTTGCATCGGATTCGTCCATGAAACTAGACCAATCTGCGGCTCCCTGATTTCGCGTCAGGTTCGTTCGCATCATAACAGCTCCCTGATTTCGGATTAGGTTCGTCTGTACAGATTTTCCACCTTCCTCGCAACTCCTCAGCTACGCGCTGAGTTCGTCTGCAAAATCACATCCTAGTGACCCCCGATTTCCCATCGGATTCGTCCGTGAAACTTGACCAACCTGCGGCTCCCTGATTTCGCATCAGGTTCGTCCTCGTTTTCAAACATCCTAGCGGCTCTCTGACTTCACGTCAGATTCGTCCGCGCACCTTACTAAGAAACTGATACCATATTCCTTGAGAACCCTACACTCGCCGGTCTCTCGCGTTGCTACGGCCCGGGCTCGTAACATTATATCAAGGGACTGCCAGGGGGCGGTAGTTTTTGAAATACGATCAGAATGACACTGGAATTGAAAACTCGGGACACGAAACGGAACGGAAACCTATTGCATGGTTTCATAAACTAAAAGACATAATATGAAATAATACTAATTCGATGATTTATTATTATAGAAAGCAATATTATGATGCGTATATAGCATTACAGATCTATGTTCGCTTCAGATGTCGTAGAGTGACAAAGTATTCCTGATCTTTATCGTCTTAACCGTGTCAGGGAGAAAACGATCTACCCCTACATCGCAAAAGTTCCAAGAAACAATTTTCTTGCCTCTTCCCACCTTACAACTCAGCACGCCCCAGCGAATTGGTATATCGTCGATAGACAAACGGTTACCACGAGTTATAAAAACATAACAATTTTCACGAGTCATGATAAATAAGACTTTTGTTTACTATTCCTATGAGTGATGTACGATATCTGATTGGTTGAATGTTTCGTGTAGCCAAATGATGATGTTTAGATGCAAGAACAGTAATGTATTATATAATATTTATGCCGGAAGTTGGGCAAATTTTAACTCAGTTAGGGGTAACTTGGTAACCACAGATCCACATTTCGTCCCCACGTATGATTAGCTTAACGAAATTTTCATTTTCTTCCCTCGCCTCAAACTGGTGTTAAATTGACGATGTTTTGCCACACGAGGGACAATCATTAAGAAACTGTAGGAATAGCTAAACTTGATTATGGTGTCTACTTACCAGGCCGCTTTCGATAATTGGACAAAAGGATTTGCAAAGATGTATAAGATCGAAAGAAGACTCCTTTGATGGCGATCCTATGTCTTCTTATGTTAAGATTAATAACAAATAATGTATACATGAAGTCCCCGAATTTTTCATTAGACCTTGGTATATTTCCAATCTAAAGGACTTACTGACCAAACGCGTCTTTCGTTAACACCCGTAACGAAATACTCTCTGGAAGGCAGTCGGAACGTGAAAGTTCTGAGCGCGGGGCTCGCGCCACCGCATTGTGTCGGCCCTGCTACACCAAACAGCCGGCCGCCCTTTTCCGTACCACTCCTGCCCGGTTATTCTTGGTCGGATGGCTCGGAAAACGCGACGCGACGCATCTGTTGCCAAATTATTTTGCCCACGGGCCCGTGAAAAATTTCCCCTGGTGCTATTATTGTTCCGTTGCGCGTGAGAATCTAGTTATTTGCTCATTTCATTGTTCCTCCACGCGGCCCGCCCGGAAAATAGAGGGCGACGGCTTGCTAACTCACCACCAAGGCCGCCAAAGAATCATCCACTGAGGAGGAATCGCTGAACAATCGCCCGTCAGAAATAGGAATTTCAACGCGTTTAATGCTGGTTGTCCGATGGGATGTTGAAACATCCAGCTCGAACGGCGACTTTCGTAGGTTTACGGTATAAACAGCACCGGTCAAATGTTTTTGGACGAACACCGTTTGCTGTCGTATTTGAATTAGGGACACCATTCGTGTTCCATTAACCCCTTTATTCGCACTGTTGCCATATGGCTACGTATTTTAAATTACGAAATAAAATATTAGTATGTGTATTGTTTCATATCTGTGAGAATATAATCGTTTCATCTAGTCTTGTATAAATGGTATAGCACAAATATGAAACTGCATGTAAGAGCTTATTGGTAAAATAAGACATTATCGGTCGTTTGTCTCTTTCATTTGATGGAATTCAAATGTTTAGCACTGTTACAAATACATTAGAAACTTATATAACTCTAATTTCTTTCAAATATTTCAAGAAGGTTTATCGATCAAAGGTAAAAAATACTGGGTTCCTTGATGTATAATAACATTGTAATGGAAAGTATTGTATATAACTGTGTTAAAAGTGAAAAAGTTGTCAGATGACAAGGAATGAAAAATAGCATGGGCGGTTTCAAAATGTTAAAACTTTCTTGTAAATCATTTATGTTATGTAATATACACAGAAATACAACAAAATGTTTCTTTGGCAATTTTTCAATAATTCGAGAGTAAAAGGGTTAAGGAGATACACCACCTTGTAGGCCTACAGAAAGTAGGTAAATTTGGAATTTTCTTTCTCAGGTAATTATTGAGTAAAATATTGGGATCATCTTAAGGGGTGGTAAGCAACATTGTAACTTCTTACGTTAGTTATTATTTAAAATACAAAATGGCGAAGTTATAAAGCACTGTCTGCCGTTATGTCTGGCGGGTCCTTATTCGCTGAATCCGATTATCTTGAAATGTGGACACATAATTCCTTATAAAATTATTTCCATTGTTGCTTACGCTTCTTCGATAATTTTAAAAATATGGAAATGACAGCATTATACAGAAAAAATGTATTCACTAGAAAATATCAAATTTAAAAATTCAGAAAAATTCAATCAATTATAACACTAAAAAATTATACGCTGTATCGTAGATAAATTTGCAAGGAATAATCGATCCAAATTTGAAATTAATCGGATGAATAGTTTCGGAGATCTGTTGATTGCCAGCTAGCAAGATCGCGCCACATATGACGGTAGACAATGTTCTATAACTTTACTATTTTATAATATTAAATAATAATTAATGTATGAAAGTAAAGTTAAAATGTTCCCTAACATCTCTTAAAAAGATCCCAATATATTACTCAACAATTACCTGAGAAGAAATTTTAAATGTATCTATTGTTTTAGACACACAAGGTGGTGTATACCCTTAAATAAAGTCTTGTATCTTAGGTCGATATTTTTTATGTGACCTCGTTGAATAAATTTTTTTTAATTGAATATGATGTCTATATTAGGATGTCCACATATCGAGAAACACTCCATTTAAGTTGTTTCTGACTGAAATTGATTATGTTATGCTTCGTTATGATGTTCATTTTATACATTTTTAACAGTACACAACTCATTTTATTAATGGTTCTCTGCTACAACATTCCGTTTCTTTCGTTAGTTGTTTAATATTCCTCGTATTCGGTGATGTTACCTCAAGATGTTCCTCTTATGCACACTTGTGGCCTGAGATTGGCCCTATTCTACTTGTCAGACCACGGCTGGCCCATAGTTAGCATTAATAACTAAAATTTAGTATACCTACAGTAACAACTAATGTTGAATAAAAGTAGTATTAATTCTTATAATAAAGCATTAACTGTACCGCTACTATTATTGAACATTTAGGACTGACTGTTTAAAGTGGAACTGTATATTTTAGTCATTTTATAACCCACTCTGCAACCCAATATGTCGCAGACAGGTCTAAAGTCATTTAATATTCCTTACCAAACGGTAACGGACTCTATTCCTCTCGGCGTACAACGGAAATAAATAACACGCGGCTACCTTAAAAACTATCACGTAAAGGACAACGCGAAACAGTAAGAACGAACGACCCTCCTTTAAGGATGGAAAGACTGAAACTAGTCTGTCTAATAAGTGGAACGTACACGAGCAATTTCGAAAATTCACTAAAACATTGCCCCGGTGATGGGCCAGCTCTAGATATACCAACTTAGGTACACTTATGCCGTTACCGAGGCAACATTATGGAAATAGGTCATCCACGATGCAAATGGAGAAACTCGATGAGTTCTCTTCAGGTGTACGGATTCGCGTCGTAAGTGCGTCGTAACGATCCCGCGATACCCGTGGCAAGGAACAACCGTCGTCCCTGTTAGGAGGTTAAGCGATTTCAGGAGATCGTTTCATAAGGTGCGCGCTCGACTAAGGACGGATGCTGTTGTCCGATTATTGGGAATTAATGTAAATAGGCGTCTGGGTTAGGTCGCTAAGCCTCGGGTAAGCGACGTACGCAACAGCTCACACGACCAAACTTCCAACGGAAGGATCCGTTGCCAGCATCCCGTGCAAGAAACTGCCTGGAACCGTGCTGTTCCTCTTGTCTTTGTTTCTGCCACCGTTCGCCGTTCCCTAACCTTCGCCATTACGAACGATCGTGCATCGCATGTAGACGTCCATCGACGAGCTCAACCGACACGAGTGTATCGGTGAAACTTGCCCCGGGAATAGAGGAAACGACACTCCCTTAACGTTTTCTTTGCCTCGTAGAATCGATTCGAGTAAATTCTGATTACATTGTTTCCACGACTGGCGGGGCTGTTAACTGCGAAATTTGAGGTGAACTTACAAACGTATGAATAAAATAACGCTGAGCTTGTTTCCGTGAAACGAATTCCAGAACCGTCTTAGTTCGTTCATACTATTAGGTTGTTCCACATGAAATTCATGGTTTTAGTACCGGTACTTAATATTATATTGAACATTATACGAATTTTATTAGACTACGTGAAATTAAATAGACTCTCTACACGTCATTTATTGCAATACAAGTGTTACTATTATTAATTATTGAGCTGCATATGAATATGACTCTTCAAAGATACTTTGTTAGCTGCTATCTTTTCACCGAATTTTGTAATTGCTAAACAGTATTTTTAGTGGACGCTTACATGCGTCTTTATAATATTTGTTTATGAAATTGGCTTAAATAGCCACCTTGTGATGCAGTCGAAGAAAATGTCCGAATTTAATTGACAAGGAACATCATCTCACTGTAACACGTCGATTTTTATGTCATTTGGTACAGAGACAGCACATTGAAAAATATTTGACACATCTTCTTTAGCTGTTGACGTTCATGTTCAGGGCGTGAAAACAGCCCACAAAGTTGGGGGTCAAAAAACACATTTTCCTCAATATCTTGCAAGCTTTCTGGATGTGAAAAAATATTTGTTATAGAAAACTGTGTGCTCTTTAATAATAAAAATATTTCCATAAGCAGTTTTGGGAAATACCAATTTGTTTAAGAACAATATTAAAAATTACTAACATTTTGTATATTTGATAATAAAAATTATAGACCAATATAAGGAATACTCATTCCTTGAATTTTTTAGTTTGAAGTTTATAATGAAAATTGGGATTACTACAGTAAAACCACTACATGCGTGGGACTGAAATCGTAGGAATTTCCATGGTGTTTCCGAAATGACGAGACAACCCAAAAGGATGTTATTCTACTTGAAAAAATAAGATGAAAATGTAGAATAACATTTTATCGTACGATGCTTCGTTTCCAAAATAATTAATTTTTAAAATTCATCTACTTAATGCGTATGTGTTCATACGTGATAGTGACAATAAGTAGAAACAGAATGCAATGTGTAGACGCGTTATTCAGCAGGTTTTCGAATTCGATTTTCTCCGAAACGAAGCATGACGCAAAAAAAATATTATAAATACTCGACTTATTTTTGCATGTGGAACCACATGGTTTCGTAAATCTTTGATCGTTGGTATTTGTAAATCTTTTTATAATTGTACTGTTTTTCTCATCAATGTGAGTCTAGTAGGGAGAGAATCGTTTATTTAAGTGACGTTCTTGGGTTAGTAAAATGTTTGCTCCTTGTCTATGTGATATATGGATAAAACTTTTTATTTTGCACAGAGACGTACTGAGCATATGGGACTAATTAAAGTTAAGTTGGAACTATAACATAACTATATTTAACGTGACGGTAATCAACAGTATCATAAAATATTAATTTCCATCACATTTGTCTTAAGAATGTGAAAAACACATGTAAATTGGAACACAGAATCTTCGATTATTAATTATTACAAATATTTGTCGCACATTGTCGGAGTATTTATAAGTATTACCGATCATGACATTGTCTTATTTGTCTTAAAACGCGGGAAATTACTTGTTATATGTATTATTGGTAACTATACAATCTTGTACTACGCAACTTTGCTCCATGCCTATGATGTAATGTTCAAAGAACGTCATAGGAGCGTTGCTACATGCTACATCACACGAGCCCCAGCAAAACGCTTTACACGGCACCGACATGCTTCCGTTTGATGTATGAAACGTTTGTCAAATTCTGCAACGTATACACGAAACAGTTCTGTAATCGACTAACCGTTAAATGGCATATTCAATTTCAAAGGTTACTATATTGCATTGAACGCCTGTTGAACAAAGGTGTGTTTAATTGCATCTAAAACTAACCAATGAATATAACGGGACAAGCAAGATGTACTGTAAAAATAACATACAAATAACAATGAACAAATGTCTACAAATATGTTTACATATATACAATTCTGTACAATATGTTAGGTAATGGACGTTAATATTTATGGTTCTTTAAAGTAACTTTAATATCATTTGATCATGTATACAGTTTTGTATAACATTTATTTTTTATAATTCTGAAAACAAGAAGAAAATGACTATATACAATAACAATAATAAAATTTCTCCATACAAAGTTTCATTTTGAATTAAATTGCATTTGAATATTAAATAAATAACTAGGTACTGTAACTTGTGCTGATTTTGTAATCAGAGATGTAACTGGAAGACGAATATCGGTTGACTATGAGTACTAGACTGTGGATTCTGATGCAAAATTACATTTTCTGAAGTAATTCACAAAAAGACAAGAGCAAATGTAAGAATTTCTTTCTTCTCTTATGTTTTCGTATTGGGCTCAGACTAAAATTTTTGTGGTAAATTTCATTGCGTTTAGAATCACATCTTTTCCCAATGTCGTGTGAATTATGCCATATAATTCCGTGACAAACTCTACTTGCTACTTCGAAACCTAGAACGTATTTTCGAAGAAATACCAAGTATGCTTTAAATAGTTATATATTTCGCTTAAATAATGGATTGAGGAAAACAAATTGTTGAATTTTGTTGTCATTTTTTTGTCCATCATTTTTGTGTCGACATTGATACAATCTCTTTCATTTGATTAGACTATTAAACCATCATGAAATACAATTTGACGAGAGAACGTTCCATATTTCCTGAGAAACGAAATACAAAAGACTATCGCGATATAGCTACGAGTACTTCAAACTATCTACATGTATGGACGTTCACGTTTTTATTGAATAATTAAAAACGTCAGTGGCAGATCTGTACGCTCTTACGATCTTGAACAGGGAAGAGGTCCCTCTTGAAATTTGCATAGCTGCTTCAACGATGGGAGTTTCGTTGATATATGGGGTTTTATTATTTTCGAGGCACTTCACTCTATTAAACGTGCGAGCAGGAAGAGATCCAGAAGTAAACGATATCGAATGGAGAAGTTGCTGAAACTATAAGTGTATATCGAACCAATTTTGCTACAGTTTCGAAAACGGAAAATATTAATGCTTCGATATCAAACTCATTTGCGTATATACTTAAATGTAACAACGGAATTTTATTTGATAAATTCAGACACTTGAGCTTGGAACTAGTAAAATTGTTACTTCTGCAATTTCTAGCGAGTTCACTTTAAAATTTGTACTTTTCGATACATTTCGCAAATTTTTGAATGTATAGTGAACAATTTCAAAAATTTTGGTCCTAAAAAATTCCTAATATACGAATTAAGAAATAAACGTGTTACATGAGGTGGTAACAAGGGTACAACTGGTATAAATATAAAATTAATCGAAAATTTGCCGGACACGCTTGTTCTCGAATACCATTTATACGATAGCTCATATGTCCAGGAATTACTAATCTTTTCTACTTGTTTTACTGCTTATTACAGCAATAGTATCATTCGATGTTTATAAGCAGTTTAAATATACACACAATAATATTAATAATATATACAGATGATAGATACACAATACAATTATCCGTGTTGTTGCAAGTAGAAATAATTAGTATTTCGTAGACGCATTAGCACGTGTGCCTAGCAGATTTTCAGATTCGATTTTCCCGCCAATCAAATTTCGCACGAAAGAACTTGTTTCACAGTTTCGATCTATTTTTGCATGAGATGTATAGTTTATATGAATTTAATTATATCTATAAATATTGACTTTGTAAATATAAGTTGGAACAAATTAATGTTAGATATTTACATTCTAATTATAGAATATTAGAGAGACTATTGGCAGAAATAGTCTTAAGAAACGAAAAATTCCTTCAGACAGTTATTCTTCTTCAGAAACTTAGCGTCTGAAGAAAACTGTGACTATTCTATCCTACCGCGAAATGATTATTGTCTAAATAATGAGGAACATGTTTCTAAGTGTGTAAGATAGGAAAAAACGGAAACATAGAAAGATTGGTATCTGTGAATATGCCCGATATTGGCTGACCAGTGCAGAAGATACTACTGTCGGTGTTAGTGCCACAGGTTCAGACGATATGAAGTGGGAACTCGATAAAACGGAACGTTGGCAGCATGTCCTTTATTGCACGTGTTCCACGTGCCGACATTGTGATGAAAAAAATATTTGCATCTGTATGAACATATGATGAAATAACGCTAAGTCTAAATCAGAATGAAAAATAATAGTAATGAAAAAAATGAATATTAATAAATATATTCTGACGTAGGTAATTAAGATTAGCAAATATAATTGTTAAATTTATTAATAAGAAGGAATGTATTGTAGATTAAAGTTAATTGTCAATTTTTTCGATAATTATAAGTATTTCGATTTTCACGAGTTGAACATGAAATGAATTCTGTCTAAAGACGTAACTATAAGCTCTCTTGAGCGTTGCAAGTTTTAATTCCTTTGAAAAAGTAATTCTTCAAAATTATGACTATTTATGACTGGAACCACAAAACTGGAATTTCGTCAATGTAGCATTTGCAATCGCAGTAATTGTGCTCACAAAAAGAGTGACTGCAACGAAGTAAATACTTGGTTGTAGCAGTCAGAAGGGGAAAGGATATATTTGCATATTCCGTATGAGCTGCAGAAAGCCATTTCTGAGTAATAATTGACGGGCGTACAATGATGTAATATCAGCACTCAGAAAACAGTAACATTTTTGCAATGTCCACAGTGGATGTACATTGGAGATAGTATATAGAAAACTCCATCTCTCTCTCTCTCTCTTATGTTCATCATGAATTTTTCATCTTGAGATGTCGACTGTTTTAGACCCTGTCTCATATCCAGCGTTCTAAAAATATTTAGCCAAGCTACTGTTATATTTAGTAATACATAACAGAAAAATGTTAATTTTCAATACATATTTATTTGTACTAACAGCACTTTTAGGTAAGGCTTAAATCCAATTCAATTCAGCATCGTCTTTTAACCAGTTGTTATAATTTCATTTTGTATTGGATCCGTGCACAAGTTTGGATGAATTTTCTGAAGATGATATGATCATCATCGTCGTCTGGAAACAATAAACAGTTATGTTAATATGTTATTTGTCTGTGTCAATATAACGCAATAATTTCATTCTTTACAACGGGAAGTAGCGTGGCAGAGTGTGCTCTATTGTTTAAAATAAAATTGAATTAAGCTGTTCAACTAAATTTGAAAATGAAAGTAATGAACGGTAGAAACACCGTAAAAACATTTGTGGTCTGTTCGGGGAAGCTGTTATGTGAAGCTCACTCATTGATAAACTATAAAGTTACTAATATAATTTAATAATTAAATTCAATAATAATATCCTTAAAATTTGTCTAATATAGTAAAGATTTTTATTGAAAAAATATAAGTATGTTATGAACAAATCATCATATATTTCATTAAATTATTATTGAATTATAATACAAAGAATTATTATTCTACTCTTTTAGAGTAAAAGCTATCCAAACTTTTGCACTCTCTTAATACATCTTTTATTTTTTTTCTTCTCCTCCTGTTTTCTTTTAAAGTTTTTTTCTGTAGTGTAACGAAGACCTGAATATTACAATATTATTATAACTTTTAGATTTGCTGACTCTGAAAAGTGAGCTATTTGAAATTATGACTGAGTAGTGACCTTGTATTTTGTAGTAGAAACAGTTGGCATTTGTTTAGTTTTTTAATTAGTTTCAATCTTTGAGTGTCGTACAAGGGGCATTGCCAAACAATGTGGTTCAAATTTTGTTTTTCGTAGTTGCAGTTGCACTTTGCTTCATTTATAATGCCTACGCGTGACAGTGAAGCAGCGAGATTATAATGATCGGATCCACAACGATTAATGGTTACAATAATTTCAAGTGTAAGGCCTGTATTTGCGAACCAAGGCTTGCTGTTGTTTTTGTAATAAAATTGGAAATACTCTTTGTCTTTTGTTCGACTTTGTTCTTCAATGAATTTTTTGGTGTCTGAATCGCATTTCTGTTTGAATGATTCCCAAAAGTCGGTAAAGGGAATAGGCACAGAGTTATCTGCGTGTGTTGCAGTTGCTGCTTTTGCTAAAGAGTCAACGTTTTCGGTAACCTGTATGCCTATATGTGATGGTATCCGGAACAGTTCCACATACGTTATATTGTTCCCGTTTCTAGATCTTTCATAAGATAATTATATTTCCTTTTTATTTCCAAAATATAAAAATTAGTTCCTATATCTATTTCTGGATTTTGAAGACAGAAAAGACGCGCTGAGAGTGTCAGTGAATATTTTAAATTTATGGTTTGTATTGAGACGGGCTACGTCGAGAGCATCATTCAGAGCGATGCACTCTGCGGTGAAAACGGAGGAAACGTTTGGAATACTCCTTTTTATGGAAATATTTAGTTCCTGACAAACACAAGCTGTTCCTACAGAGATTGAACCAGCAATTTTGCTTCCATCAGTACATATTGTGTATGAGTTATGTTTTGATATTACATACGGCGTTAGAATTTTCGCTTTGCTTAAGTGAATTTCCGATTTTAGTGTTAATCGGAACTGAGGAAATAACTGTGTTAAAATCAAAGCAATAGGTAACGTATTGATTATGAATGTGTAGATTCTTTTTTGTATGGATTACGTCATTGATACATTGTTTTATAAGTCTGTTCCATTTGCGTTTCTTCTTTTTATGTTTCGAATAATACTGATTTATTGTTTTGTTAACTTAGGTGCCCGTGTTTGATAAAACTTTACTTAGATTGCACAAAAATTTCGTGCGCTCACAGATAGGATAGGCGAAAGTTTTGACTCCGCCAGTAAGATGTTAGTCGGAGTGTTAACCCTATGGCGGATCTAATTGCTGAATTTTCTATTTTTTCAAGTGTTTCTTTGAAATAATTTCGTGTTGGAAAATATATGAAAGATCCGCAATCAATGTGTGAGCGCACAAGACTCTTGTAAAAAGTGAGTAACGTTTCCGGATCTGAGCCCCACCATGTTCCGCAATGAAATTCTACTATGTTTAAGGCCTTCATGCATTTATTCCTAATGAGTAGAGTATATAAGGTATAAACGTCATTTTGTAATAAAAAATTATTTCCAGAAACCGGGTAGAGTCACAAGACTTGATAATGTGTTCGGTAATTTTAATTTCGGTAAGACCAAGAGTGACATTTTTTTTTATTAAAGTGAATCAATGTTGCTTTTTGGTGGACAGAGCTCCCGTCCTAGAGAGCGAAGATTGTTTTCAATGATTATTATTCATTTCTCAATTAAATTTTTACATTTGCTGAAAGGAGAAATAATATAATGTGTTACTCGATCGAATAATTTTATACAAACCACACAAAGCATTGAAACGTCAGAACTAGACTGCGTATGTTTATACATTTCTAGCACATTTTAACTTGAAAAGTACAATAAAATAAACGTATCAATAAAGTTTAATACTATTCATGTGTTATTATTAACGTAGTACAGCCTCTAGTACAGACATAAAAATTCTGTTTCGTATTAATTTTTAGATTTGGTATCTAAAATTTTGATTTCGTATAAACTTCCGCAGTATAGTCATAACAGTGTTACATGTGTAAGTACGTACAGTTTATAGGGCGGGATCAACGGTTAAACGAAGTTTCTTTGTCCTCATGAATCCCGAATATTAAGCGCATTCTGCCGGGCGTCGACTCGGTGGTATTTACTTGATTTTCAAGGCCAGTTTGCGAATTACTCTCGCGTCTTACCCTTCTCGGTCACTTGGCAAATTTCACCGTCGTCGTCCGCTAATCATCACCGGTGCGCTCCGGCGAAGTTTCAAAGAGAAATGAACTATTCATTGCGGTCGACCCTTACGGCCGTATATATACCCGTCCTTTGGATCCCTTCCTTCCTCCCTTCTCTTTCTTCGCGGAAAGGATCTCGCTCGACCTTTGTCGCGTTTTCCTTCTTTATCCAATGCTCGTTAATTCCGTACATTTCTCCTTTCCACTAGTCCTTCCCTCACCTCCCCGTCCCACTCCCTTCCACCATCGCAGAGGGAAAGGATAGAATAGCCAGGGGGTTGGTAACGTGGGCTGTTGCTCCTATTACAGCATCCTTTCATAACACTAAATAATTCCATTTAATTACTTGGCCCTTGCCTCCGTACACCGGCCGCCAAATAGGCACGGGGTTATTATTTATCACGCTTTCCAAGTCGTTCTAAAGTCCAACCTGCGTCCTCGCAGCCATCCACCGTACCTGACTCCTTGTCTCCTGTCCTCTTTGTCCACCGGCTTTAACCCTTCCACGCACTCGACTCGAACAGTCAGAAACTTTAATGGGTCAAAACCTCTCGTGCGACCGTACATCGGGCTCTTTGACTACAACTACGTTAACCACGACCGATCTATCTCTTCGTTAATTCTTTGCTTGGAACTCCCCTTAATTGATACCTATTTGAATACGGAATTTTGGTTCCCTTCGTTACCTTTGCTGTTCGTTGGATACCTGGAGGCAGGTTTGCGTTAGTAATATCTGGAAACACGCATGGTCCTTTGCGGAAGATCTGGTCGAGAAAAAAGAGTTTCGATCAACGTAGTCACCTCCCAGGTGTTTATGTCGTATGGAGTGAACACACCAATGAATGAACACTTAAGAGATTTTGTATCTACAGTAAAGACTCCATGAAAATTTTGAACCTTGGGTTCGCTTCAAAACTTTCACGGTGCTCCGCGAATCATTATAAATACCACATACATCTTTTATTTGCCCGAAGCCTGCCCCTTGGCTACAAAAACCGGGGGATGGGGGGGGGAACAGTAAATTATGCGCATGACACGTTTTACGGCCTCTCATCCCCAGTGGTGGGGATGAATTTCTTTACAAAATTCTTATCCACCTGTCATCGTGTCTTTACTGCATTATAGTCAAATTTTAAATAATAATAAGATTGATAAATATTTGAGACATGAAATTTAGATTTTTTAATATTTATACCTTTTTGTAGTGTAAAGATTGCAATTTGAAAAATTTGAAAAATGTAATTTATTTAAGTTAAAGAAAAACTGCAGATTTCACCAGTAAATGAATATTTCTAACCAAATAGCGCGAAAATTGTTTGAATATGAAACAAGGAATTGAGAAAAATGAATGTTTAAGCATTGGCATGTTTTAATAACTTAATTTACTTACTCGTTTTTATATATAATGTTCATTCACTGGCACGTGCTCATTTCCTGGTGCATGCACTCTATACATATATGTACAATACATATATGCGTCATGAGCAAAGTTAATGCACAGTGAAAATGACGGACATGTTGGCATTATGAGAATTTTTTGAAATAACTTTTAAAAAGTAAAGACTCCTTCACTTCCTTTAATTTTTTCGAAACAACACACTTCGGAAATGTATAATTTTACTTGTATTTCTCGTAATGAGCAAAATAATTACTAAGTAATGGTTATCACGTAGGGTAGCTGCATCTAATATCGCCTAGCACGTAATATGGCCACTCGCAATATTTCTACGAAGAAAGTGTTAAGATCTATTGGCAATGAACTGAACCTAGCGTATGCAGGGAGACCTGCTATAGTTGCAACATCATGTGTTCAATATGTAGCAAATCAGAAGTATTTTAGTTAATCTTAATAGTGTACAAATTTGTTACGTATGAAGAATTTTCTATCATACCTCTCGCTCTAATAGTTTGAGCTCGCAACCGGCAAAGGAAAACGCCCTTACGTTTTCTTTATCTCTTGAGTAAGCGAGGGAGTAAAACCCGTTCCCACGGCGTGGTAACCAAAAACTAGGAAGCGTGAGGCAACTTCAACCGTCAAAAATTTCCTTATACGGAAATTTCATAGCATCCCCACCAATTTCTAGGCCTATATAAACCCGTTGATTTTAATCCTCGGGGGATCAGAACTGTATCGTCGCGTTGAGAGTTATGTCGCGTCACGTTCTTGTGAGTTGGTCATTACGTTCGTGAGATCGAGCTAAAGTTCCCTTTCAAATCCAGTTAACCTTGTAGTAAGCCGTGAACACTTTATTTGTATTTCAGCTAGAATTATTACTTTGGCATTATTCCGTAAAAACCACTCGCAATATCCGCATTGCCAGTACGTTAACATCGAGCACCTATTTATTTCGGTAATAGTTATTATTTCATTATTACTTACTACTACCCGACAACACTACACAATACATTTGTAACCAAAGACTGATTAATTATGCTGTTATTTTATAAATCTGTATAGTTCATTTTGAATCCGTAACACCATCCAGAAATCTGTAGTATTATCGATATACTAGTTTCCTCTAGTTTAGAATAATATCAGGTCGACCGGTCCCACACTAATACAACTTTACCGCTCGAGTTGTATTAATTATAAATTCAAAGGTTACGAGGTACTAACTAACATTTCGTAACGGCTCCCTGATTTCGCATCAGATTCGTCCGTGCATTACATTTATCGAAGAGTATTTCCAACCCAGTGACATTGCGATTTTGCATCGGATTCGTCCATGAAACTAGACCAATCTGCGGCTCCCTGATTTCGCGTCAGGTTCGTTCGCATCATAACAGCTCCCTGATTTCGGATCAGGTTCGTTTGTACAGATTTTCCACCCTCCTCGCAGCTCCTCAGCTACGCGCTGATTTCGTCTGCCAAATCACATCCTAGTGACCCCCGATTTCGCATTGGGTTCGTCTTCGTTTTCAAACATCCTAGCGACTCTCTGGCTTCGCGTCAGATTTGTCCGCGCACCTTACCAACAAACTGATACCATATTTCTTCAAAAACCTATACTCGCCGGCCTCTCGCGTTGCTACGGCCCGGGCACGTAACAAATCCATAGAACCGTAACAATTTTTCATCACATTGGAAGAAGGCGAGTTTACAAATTTTATAAATACATGAATAGTGACTGGGAGTGTCCAATTACTACATGGTTCAGCAATTTAATCGGCAATTAAAACATTTTAGTTAATGGAAACAGTTTTCTGTGCCTTAACCAACGTGCACTGAATACCGCCAATCTTTTAATGTAGTATTTGCTATGGATGGAGACACGAAATTTCTAATGTTACGGAGCTGAAAACTTTGTTTCCCCAGCATGTAAAAGTGATCATCTCAAAAAATAATAGGTATGCAATAACAGAAATATTTTGAAATTGTATTTCATTGTTTTTATAATAAAGACATTTGTTTAAACACGATCCAGTTAAAGAAAGTCTGAAAAAAGGCTTCCAAAATATTCATATGTTAAACAATGATACAAGCACACACATAAATATAACAGTAAAACTTCAGAAATGTATAAATTAATCGATATTTTTCAGGTAGGCGATATTATATTCACTGTTTCACAATCCTGATGTTTGTCTGTCCTGTTAGTTTCCAATCGCGATTGAAAATCTTTAGGTTTTGACAGTTCTAATCTATAGTAGGTACATGAAACACAAACAACGTGTTTGTTATCTGGGACTAATTGGGCACAGAAATATTAATTGCCCTTCAATTGAGAAGGATATGGTTAGGCGATATTAGATGCGCTTAGTCAACATATACGTCTTCTGCAATTTCTGGTCCCGTCAAGTCAGTGTCGATAAAACAGAGTTTATGTTTCATATTTTTACATATAAGTAATAACTATATTGTACTAACTTGTAAATATAATTTTCATAAAACTGATACTCCCATAAAAATTCATTCACTCTCAGCGGTAGATTGTTATTTATTGATAGAAGATGTGTTAAGGAGAGAAGTATCTACAGGGTGTCCCAAAAATGTCCTCCGACCCGGAAATGTGGCACTCGGGGGGTGAATTGGAACAACTTTTTCCTTAGCAAAAATTTAAACTGAGGCTTCGTTTACGTGATATTAACGAAAAACCGCGACCAATCAGAGCGCGAGTTTGCCAGCCGAGTTCCCGC